>NC_066889.1:20376927-20676927 GCF_022985175.1 Labeo rohita | reverse complement strand
AGATGTTTCAATGACAAGGATGATGAAGATGATCAGAATGAAGATACTTCAATGATGATGATGATAATTTAACAGTGACAACTGTGAGGATGATGATAATGATGATGAGGATGAAGATATTTCTACAATGATTGTGATGATGATGATGAAGATCACAATGAAGATTTTTCAACAATGATAACTGATGAAGACATTTCTATAATGAGGAGGATTAGGAGCCATTCACTTTTTTCAAAATCACTCGTTGCTAAGCAAACATGAGCACACTCTACATGATGATACTGGAAAGACGAGTGAGCTTCGGCCAAGCTTTCACTGTTATTAGAGAATGGGTGAAGATAATCGGCTGGTTCTTGTCATATGACGTGCAGTGTGCTTGCTGCATTCTGAAAAGTTGAGATGTTTTCATCTCGCTGTAGCGTAGACATGCATGGAAAAAACAAGCACGACACAGTACGTGACCATCACGACCGTGTCACTTCTATGATGAGCGCACTTGCCACGTGTCTACATTTGAGCGTTCAAAAGACGTGACGTGAACGGCAAAGACGATGATGATTTTGGTGACTCTAATGATGATGATGAATAGGACAGAAATCATAATGAACACAATTGCAGAATGAAAATGATGATGTTCAGCACCAAGATTCTTCAACAATCATGACAATGTTGATGATGATAACAAAGGCTTTTCTACAAAACAGTCCTGAGAAATGCACATCAAAAACACACCCACGCCCTCGGAATTAAACAAGTCTGAGTTTGTGGACTTGAGTGCGGATTCTCAACAGTCGTAGGAGTAATTGAAGCAGCAGTAAGTTTAGCACAAGCGTGAGCTTTAGACGACATCCAGCAGTGTGTGGGAGTGAGGAAAAGAGTGCTGTGTCACAAACTTTCAAACGCAATCAGAGGTCGTCATTAATTGAGGAGGCAGCCTATTAGTTACAGTGGCACTGTAAGTAGTGAAATTACTTTTGAACTTCCCAAGTATACATGGACTGCGCTAATCGCTGGAGAGTCATTGGTAATTTCCACAGAAATTGCGGCTGATAACCATGAAATACTTGGTAGGGAAGCTGTGTATCAAAATATTCAGTATTTCAGAGCTTGATGGGAAATTGGACTGCACTCTGGGATACGGGTTACTCACAAATTCAATTTTCTGGTCGTTAAAAAGCAATTCCAAAAAAAGAAACGAAAAAAAGAAAAAAGGGCAACAGTCATCAAAAACTCCGGGATAATTGTTATTCACTGAAGCCTTAAGAATACGATTGAATGTTTAACTGACGACTCGTTGCCATGGTGCCATTCACGCTGAGAAAGAACCAATCCTCTGGCTCAGTGTGGAGAGAAGCTTTTGCCAGTGAGTGGTGACAGAGAAATGACGTGGGGATTGATTCATTGCTATTTAGATCGACATTATTTACACTGGTGAACACTGCCAATGGCCACAGTTTACATCCAAAGCAGATCGGTTCTATAGAACATTCAACGCTGGATTGTGACAGCCAAAGGATTGTATCATCTGCCGTGAGAAATGTTTTCCCTGCCTTTTTACGGTGGTAAAGAAGCCATCACACGCCACAGTGCTGTGATTGACAGGAAGGTTTGTGGTTAAGCGGTTCTGATTGATGTGCAATGCTCGAGTTTTTCAAACACCTCATGGGCCAAACTCTGACATGCAGTCAATGCAGGCGAAAAATAACACCTGAAACAAATGTAACGCTTGTTAAAGAAATGTTCTGGTTTCAATGAGTTAAAAAGAGAGTGGAGTCAGAAATGAAAATTCTGTCATCATTCACTCCCTTACGTCGTTCCAAAATGGTATGTCTACCTTCTGTGGAAAATAAGAGAATATACTTTAAAGAATGCGCCTTTTCTGTCCACACAATACAAGTCAGTAGTGTCCAGTGTGGCTTTGGTCCGCATTACCTTTCATTACATGCATTTCTTAATTTTTAAAAAGTACTTCACGTTTCATCGATTCATCGAAAAAATCCTTGACCGCAATTTGTCCATGTCAAGTAACTGGCAAAAAAACGAACATGGAACATTTCACGAATGAGAATCATATTTTGAAGGTTGTATGATATATTAAACCAATTTAAACCACAATGAATACACAAACGCAACAATTCAAAGTTCACAGTAAATGCTGCTCCACACAAATATTTATCATTTACATGTGTGGAGCATCTCAAACTGCATTTCTGCATATTTCTGTGAATTTGGGTTTATTATAACGTTCATCTGGGAACGCAACATGCGCCATTTTATCAGGTAAGTAATTTATAAACCATATGTAAACAGGGGAATACATCAATATCTTTCTTAATATGCTAACTGTTCTTTGCGATTTCAAAATAAAAGTTTACACGTTTTGATGTCCACATACTCAAAAAAATTACAGTGGCTGCAGTATGGGCAAATATTAAAAATTAAGTGGACATTTGAAATAAATGTTGTTTGGTCAATATTAAACAAGGATCATGCAGTAAAGTGTAAAAACATCCATCAGGCTTTTGGCACCCTCTGCAGTCATTTATTATAATGCGTAATGTACATTAGCACTATTGTTTGTAATACAGTACGTATTTTATCAGATTTGTTCAATAAAACTATATGCTTACTTGCTTTGATAAATTAGTTGAATTAATTATTATTGCCTCACTGCTATTATATATGTATTTTATGTCATTTTTAAGGCTGTTGTTTGCTTCATTTTAAATACAAAAAAAGGATTACTCGAATAATCGTCAGAATAATCGACTGATTATTCGATTACCAAAAATAATTGTTACTGACAGACCTACTTATAACTGTTCTGATGTTTAAAAAAATCAGCCCAGATTAATTATGTTAGCAACACATAAACAGTTAACAAGTTCATCCATCTATAACATTAGCTCTACTGCTTAAAAGGAGGATTTGCACAACTGAATAACCTTCTGGCCTTTTTACCACTTTACTGATAGAAGCACTCAGAAAAGAAGCAGGAAATGAATACAAATGTTGAATTCCTACACAAACTCCTATTGTAAATGCATTACTGTACATGAGGGATGCCTGTCAATAAAACTTAACTTGTTTTGAACCCTGAACGTTCAACCCACTGAAGTTCAGGTCAACATATTCGAAAGGTTATGATGAATACTTTATCAAGTTGAAAGTAAAAAGGCTGCTTTTGAAAAGAGCTGACTGACTTCAGTGCGAGTCTTACATCTCAATCCGACTTGACATATCTTGAGATGTCAAAACATAAGAAGATTTAATTATATCATAATGACATTATACTCTTCACAGGCTAGTTTCACATCTTAGAGCAAATTAATTCCACGTTCTCTTTTTTTCTCTCCATGTTTCTAAATTTATTACAAAGGTTAAAGACTGATTGCAAAAGTCAACCAATTTAATGGCTTAATTAGCTATGTACACTGTGCTAAATTCATTTTAAGATTTGAAGTGCTAAGCTCGTTTTCATGTTTCACTTTATGCGCACTGCAAATCAAGAGTAGGTCAAGTCTTTACACATCCTACAGCTTATGCTCTAAAGAAAAAGAAATGGGAATTAACGTCTTGTTATATTTATACGTGAACTCTGAGTTCATCACATTTTTACTCTGTTGTACTCTCTAAAGTGAGCCGGATTAAATTTTACTCTTGCTCTGTGCTGTACTTACAGCACAGTACATCAGTAACATTATTTCTTTCACTCCTCATTAGTATCTCAGTCAAAACGGCAGAAAGCTATCAAGATACGCTTACGGATCGGCTATACTGCTGATTCGAGAAGCAATGCATGATGGGACATTAATATTCAAGCCAGCGTCAGGTCTAAGCCAATGTTCAGGGTCAATGATCTGTGACATCATAATCCAACAAAATCATCTTCCAACGCAATGCAACGATGTACACAGCAGGATGTTTAAAGCCAATCAGAGTTATTGAATATTCTGAACACCGACAGTAGTATCCATTCGCCTTTGATGAAATTAGTTTGGTAAAACACATACATTGCAAGGTCACGCGTTTGCGATCTTAGAATATTAACCAAGGTCTCCAGCGGAGGGAACGCTTACATAAAGTTAATTAAACTTTCATAGCAATCATTTATATTTCACAGAGCTGGTTGTAAGATCTGCTGGCGCAATTACCGAGGGTGGTTGATACTACAGAATGAGAAGAGGGTTGAGTGTTGGTTTAACAATTTTACTCCAAACATACCGGCCTGACAGCTGGATGCTGTACTGGGTCTTCCATACACATCTGCTTGCCTGTGACTGGTTAAATGACATACAGTTTAAGTTTAGAAAGAAAAATATATATATATATATATATATTAATACATATTTTATTACATAAAAGTTTTATTCATGGACCTCATTTTTTAAATCTAGTCTAAAACAGACATGCCAAGTTCTTAGAAAATCATACTTTTTTGTATCTTATGTATATGGACGGATCTTGGGCTCTGCAGTAAATAGTTATAAGTCTAAAATGTTTAATAAATAAAGAAAAAAGAAAAAAAGGAGAAAAAATAATACTTCTTGTTTATGTTGATGTCATGTGATTTTAAAAAATCCTAATGCTAATTTTAAGGATGTTAAAAAAGTGTTTTTCTCTCTCTCTCTCTCTCTCTCTCTCTCTCTCTCTCTCTATATATATATATATATATATATATAATAAAAAATAAATATTTAAATAAACCAATTCAAAATATTTTACACATAAGACTTAAATAGGTTTGTGTAAACATCTTAATTATTTACTTAAAGGTTTTGATTATTTAATTAGAAGTTTTTAATACATTAATCAGGGTATTTTTTTTAATAAATGAAGAAATAATTCATAAATCTCAAGGTTTTGAGGAGTCACACCACAAGATCTTTCATTACATTATAGTCAGAATAACCTTGTTACAAAAAAAAAAAAATTAAACACCAAATGGCCAAATAGACAAATGTTTCTAAAACACTAAGCTTCTTCAAAAAACAAAACAAAAAAAAAAACTGAACAATAAGATTTTTTTGTTTTGTTTTTTAAAGAAGTATCTTCTGCTCACCAAGCCTGCATTTATTTGATCCAAAATACAGCAAAAGAGTAATATAAAAAGATTTATACTATTTAAAGTACAATATTAAACTACATTTTAAAATGTAATTGATTCCTGTGATCAAAGCTAAATTTTCAGCATCATCACTCCAGTCTTTAGTGTCACATGATCCTTCAGAAATCATTCTAATATGCTGATTTGCTGTTCAAGAAACATCTATTATTATTCTGATTATTATTATCAATATTTAAAACAAGTACATTTGTTCAGGATTCTTTGATGAATAGAAAGATCCAAAGATCAGCATTTATCTGAAAAAAAAAAAAAGCTTTTGTAACATTATACACTACACCATTCAAGCTTTTTTTTTTTTTTTTTTTTTGGGGGGGTTGTAAATCAATACTTTTATTTAGCAAGGATGCTTTAAATTGATCAAAAGTGATGATAAAAACATTTAGAATGTTATAAATGATTTCTATTTCAGATAAATGCTAAAAAGTAAAAGTAATGATGATAAAAATTCAGCTTTGAAATCACAGGAATTAATCACATTTTTAAACATATTCAAGTAGAAAACAGTTAATTAAAATAGTGAAAATATTTCAAAACTGTATTGTTTTGCTGTATTTTGGATCAAATAAATGCAGGCTTGGTGAACAAAAGAGACTTATTTGCTCTGTTAAAGAAGATATAAAAGATATATATATATATATATATATATATATATATATATATATATATATATGTAAACTGTATATATATATAATATAAAAATTTAATTAATTAAAAACAAGCTCATCATAGATGTATTCAAACCGTTGCACATAAATAGCATTCTTTTTTTTTTTTTTTTTTTTAAATTAACAGATAAGACAAAAAAATAAGCTTCATGTGATTGACCCACCTACAATACATCCAGGTTGGTGGAAATTTGATCCCCAGATTTCTCCTAATCCCTTAAAACTCCAGCACTATGAGGTCTAATCAGTGTTTATTGGGCACACGGCAGAGAGAGTGAGTTTTATTCACGGACCTCATTATACAGTGAGCCGTTTTTCCCGCCTGCTGCATCACCATTACTGTAATTAATGGTGTAGCAGATTCCTCTGTCACCCATCTCCCCTGCTCTAGTCTAAGCCTGGCGTCTCTTAAGAGCCCATGCTGCTGATTCATCTGCTCCGCCATCAGCCGGGTTGGAAGGTGGTAGGAGAAGGAGAGAAAAAAAAAAAAATCAGCTCAGACCTGCAGCTAATTTCAATAGGGTTGATATATTTCTACAAGTCGTAGCCTGGCACTTTAATAAGGGATGGCTATAATCAAAAGACAGGCAGAAAAAAAGGCAATAGGAAATGTTCCCCTCGCCCTTCCTCTTTTCTGAATTGTTCCCTGTCACCGCAACAGTGGAATGGCCAACAGCCATCATTTTGAGAACAATTACAAAGAATGTATGGCTAACGCCGCCTGTTCGCTCGCTACAGCGACACGCTGGTGACAAAAAGGCTGTTTACCGACACGAGTGCCATTTTCTGCTGGGTAAACATGATTTTACCGGCCCGGCCGAAGTGGACGAGCATGCAATAGGAGCTTGATGTAGTGCTCAGCTTCCTGGGAAAAGGTGATGAAGTCTGGCCCCATTCCTCAAGCGCTAATATCCTCTTCTTTGCTTTTTGAAAAACAAACGATGGCGAGGGTTGTGTCAGTACAGGCCATTTTGCCACTCAATCTCAATGTTTTTATTTTACTACATCCCTTATGTCTTCCATCGCACCCTCTTTTTTCAATCTTTTATGGTTTATTGACAGTATTCCTGCCCTGAAACAATAAACACGTCAGCTGAGGGGGAAATCGATGGAGGGGCCCAACACAGAGAAAGAACTATATAACCAGGAAGGATCGAATGAAGGGCGGTTCTGTGACACACGCACACACACCTTTTTAACATGGATGACTGGTTTAAGGGTTGGGAAATCTGTGCGGGACGTCAAAGTCATGGTTTATTTATTTCTCTCTCTTTCCTCTTTCTTCCCTCACCTTTATTTCCTCTCAGCCCTCTAACTCACCTCCTTTAGTATTGACAAATTCCTCCTTTTGTGACAGTCACATGCGCCCAGAACCTTAAAGACATTTCCAACTGATCATGCACCCTATCGAATCTGACATTACGCATGGCAGCCACTATGGGGCTCGTGTGAAGTTGCCAGGCTTTGTCAGGACTGGTCGACAGCATTGACAAATTCTGTTTATCTACGGTCATGCGATTACAAGGTCACCCGTCCGAGTTAATTCCAATCACAGCTCCGAGCCGAACAAATGCAAGACCTGTGATAGCAGAAAACTCAAAGGAGTGCAATACAAAGGATAACAGTTATATTTATAGTTGCACCACTTTTGTAGCATTTACTAAAGTGATATAGAACAGAAAGATCTCCCTCAAACCAACCGCCCCACCCTCGCAAAACATTTCTCAACCGCTAAAATGTTTCACACGGAAATCCTTGACTAAAACAGGCATTGTGGGGAAGGGGCCAGCAGTGTTATTATAACCGTAAACAAACAGGTATCGATCTCATCTAGAGGATAGGCAGAAGTCAGCAACTTTATCAACACCACAGAGAACAGGAGAGAGGGAGGGAGTATCTGTGCACGAGAAAAATTAAATTGCATTTTGATGATGGATGCACCTGCCTTTGAATAACAAACACCAACGACAACAGGCCAGGGAGAGAGCGGCAAAACAACAAAAGCGCAACTACTGAAAAGAAATCGGAGTGATGGTAATGCTTTCAATTCAGGCACCAGTTCTTGAGGTCTGTAATGTAAACTTAAATGCAAAATACATATATCTATTTGCAATAGACATAAGTACATTTCCATTTAATTACATTACATTTAGCAGCAGTGCTGTGACAAGTCTCAATTAGTCTAGCACAGTATACATAGCAAGGTATTTTTTATTAAATAAACTAGAAAAAACAGTAACACTTTACAATAAGGTGTCATTTGTTAACATGAACAAACCATGAACAATTTATTACACTATTTATTAATCTTTGTGAATGTCAGTTGATAATAATACAGTCATTCACTGTTAATATTAGTTCACAGTGCATTATCTAATATTAACAAACACAACTTGTGATTTTAATAATGCATTAGTAAATGTCGTAATTAAAGGAGTAGTTCACTATCAGAACAAAAATTTACAGATGATGTACTCACCCCACTGTTATCCAAGATGTTCACGCCTTTGTTTCTTCAGTCGTTAAGAAATGATGTTTTTTTTTTTTTTTAAGGAAAACATTTCAGGAATTATCTCCATATAGCGAACTACAATGGTGCCTGTGAGTTTGAATGCCCAAAATGCAGTTTCAGTGCAGCTTTAAAGGGCTCTAAACGATCCATTATCTAGCAAAACGATTGGTCATTTTCTAAAGGAATTAAACATTTATATAATGTTTAACCTCAAATGCTTGTCTTTTCTAGCTCTGTGGTGTGAATGCATACTATGTGTAATCCGGGTTAATGCAGTTAGGGTAGGTCAAAAAAATCCCATCTCATTTTCTCCTCCAACTTCAAAATCCTCCTACACTGCTGTTTTACCTTTTTTGCAAAGGGCGTTGGACCTTCTTTGCATGTTTACTTTTTAAACACTGTGTTTGTGCTTCTGCTGCGGTGTAGGGCGATATTAAAGTTGGAGGAGAAAATGAGTGTTTTTCGATATACCCTAACTATATTGACCTGGACTACACAGAGTACGAATGCGCATCGCGGAGCTAGACAAGACGAGCATTTGAGGCTAAGAAGTATATAATTCCATATATAAGTCCACTATATGGAAATAATTCCTGAAATGTTTTCCTCCAAAACACATATATATATATATATATATATATCTATATCTTTTTTTTTTTTTTTTTTTTTTTTTTTTACAACTGAAGAAAGAAAGGCATGAAAATCTTGGATGAGGGTGAGTACATCATCCCTAAATTTTTGCTCTGTAAGTGAACTACTCCTTTAACATTAACTATAATTAATAAATGCTGTATAAGTATTGTTCATTCTTTGTTCATGTTAAATAATGTAGTTAACTAATGAACCTTACTGTAAAGTGTTACCGGAAAAACACAGCCAGAAATGTCTGTCAAAAAATAAAAAATAAGTCTGTCAGACAGGCTGCAGTGTTAGATCATCTAGTTGGAATGAGATGTAGAGTTGAGTGTCATCAGCACAGCAGTGATAGGAAAAACCATGTTTCTGAATGACAGAGCCTAACGATGACATGTAGCTGGAAAAGTGGAGTGGTCCAAACACTGAGCCCTGAGGAACCCCACTAGCAAGAAATTGCTTACTCTCTAAGACACCCTAAAGGACCAACCTGAGATGCCCATCATCATAAAGGTGGACAGGAGGATCTGGTGGTTAACGGTGTCAAAAGCAGCAGATTCAGCAAGATGAGCATTGAGGAATTGGAAGTTGCTCTTGCCAGCCTCGGGAGTTCAGTAACCGAGAGCAGGGCAGTCTCAGTTGAAGTGCCGTTTTTGTGTAACATTACTACTGCTAAATGTGACCCTGGACCATAAAACTCCACAAAAGGGTCAGATTTTTAAAACAAATGAATAAATAAGCTTTCCATTGATGTATGTTTTTATTAAGGATAGGATGATATTTGGCCGAGATACAACTATTTGAAAATCTGGAATCTATAAATGCCTTTAAAGTTGTCCAAATTAAGTTCTTCGTAATGCATTTTTCTAATCAAAAATTTACAAAATGTCATCATGGAACATGATCTTGAATTAATATCCTAATGATTTATGGCCTAAAAGAAAAATCAATAATTTTGACCCATACAATGTATTGTTGGCTATTGCCACAAATATACTTGTGCTACTTATGACTGGTTTTGTGGTCCAGGGTCACAAATATGAATATTTGAACATGAATACATGTATATTTTTATACACACTAACATCCAAAAGTTTGGGGTGGTTTAAAGTTAAAAAAGGCTTCAAGGCTGCAATTATTTGATAAAAAAATACAGTAAAACACTAATAGTGTTATATTATTACAATATAAACTAACTGTTTTATATTTTAAAATGTAATTTATTCCTCTGGTGGCAAAGCTGAATATTCAGCAGCACTTAAGCCTTTAGTGTGACATGATCCTTCAGAAATAATTCAATATTTGCTACTCAAGAAATATTTGATTTTACTTATTATAAATGTTGAAAAAATACTGCAATTTTTTTGCAAGATTCTTTGATGAATAGAAAGTTAAAAGGAGGAGGATTCATTTGAAACAGAAATATTTTGTAACACTGTAAATGCTTTTACTGTTGTTAATTTTTTTATTATTATTATTATTATTATTATTATTATTATTATTAATTTAATGTGTCCTTGCTGAATAAAACTGAATAAATTAATATCTTTTAAAAAATCTTACTGATCCCAAACTTTTGAATGGTAGTTTATATATTGACTTACATAATTAAATGTTACTTTAAGCCTTTATTTTCTTTGGTACAACCATGAAAATTCTTACATCCAAACTTGTAATAATCCAAAGGTCCAAGGTGTGAATCCCATTAGCCAGAAATCCCACCTCGTGAGATGGTATGATACTTTCTACTTCATTTTATTTATCCATCCTGTGACTTCAGGTCCCTACGTGAGGTTCAGGACTCTTATTAAAAACCTCGTGCTCGGGTCTGATTGAGACGGCTCCTAGTAGGAAGGGGCCTGACTGACGGTGCCCAAACGCAGGGCTCTAATGAGCTCCTAGAGAGCTGATTCATAATGGAATATCTGGGAGGCCAATAGTCCATCACTAATAATCATATGGTAATGACCAGTTCGCAATCAGGGAGCCCAACAGAGAAGAGCAGCTCATTTCTATCCTTCAAAGCTCTCTCTCCTTTTCTTTTCTTAATCTCACAGGGCGAGGAAAAAAAGGCCAAGGGCTGGGAGAGAACGAACACAGAGATGGAAAAAGAGACCTTCCACGAATCCTAACATTTCCATTTAATAAAAACAGGGTCTCAAAATATGGCGGAGAACAAATAAGTGACGATGGGAGGCAGTTAGTCTGTGCTGTGCGCAGGGGGTTTGTGTGGAACGCTAGTTAATGCCGCTTTAATGTAGCTGCCATCAGAGGGATCATTCATCATAATGTTCTCACTTCATTTGCACAGGCCTCTGAGTACAGCAAGAGTGAATTAGCACCAGCTCTGGGCCCCCCTGCTCTCTGGGACCGAGGGACAGCCAAATTGGATCTAAATTGATCTAATCCTAAACCAGAAAGGCAAAATTAATGACTTTGCATGGAGAGAGCCCCATTCTCTGCGTATCATATAAAGCGTCTTTCAGAGGGAGAATATCAAGGCTGTTTTCCACTAACTGAGGATACGTTACAGGGAATGAGATGAAAGCACAGATGAGCGGATTGATCTCGAAATATCGATACGTCTGACACTGATGTTGAATAGAGAAGATCAATGAATACACCAATATGCGGGTGTTTGATATAACTTTAAATTACAGAAGTTGTTTAATGATTGATCATGTGTTTTATAATTGTTATAATGAACAGAGATAAATAAAAAGAGCATTTAAAGTTTAAACTGCACCCGAAAATGAAAATTCTGTCAATTACTCACCCTCATGTCATTCCAAACTCAAGACCTTTGTTCATCTTCGGAACACAAATTAAGATATTTTTATGCAATCCGAGAGCTTTTTGACCCTGTATAGACAGCAACGCAACTGACACGTTCAAGGCCCAGAAAGGACATTGATAAAATAGTCCATGTGACATCAGTGGTTCAACTTTACTTTTTGTATGCAAAAAACAAAAATAACAACTTTATTTAACACGTTCTTCTCTTTCCTGTCAGTCTTCAATGAGCGTTCATGATACAGTAGAAGACAGTTGCAGTTCAAGACACAAATAAAAACTGAAAATGTAACAAAGAAAGTGCAATAAAAAAAATATATATAAAAAAAAAAAAATCAAAACAAAATGCAATAAATTAAAGGGTTACGCCACCCAAAAAGAATTTTTTTTTGTCATGAAACACTTACCCCCATGTTGTTCCAAACCTGTAAAAGCTTTGTTCGTCTTCGCAACACAATTTAAGATTTTTTGGGTGAAAACCGGAAGGTTTGCGACTGTCCCATTGACCGCCAAGTAAATACCACTGTCAAGGCCCAGAAAAGCATGAAAGACATTGTCAAAATAGTTTATCTGTCATCAGTGGTTCAACCATACTTTTACGAAGCTACGACAATACTTTTTGTACGCAAAGAAAACAAAAATAACGACTTTATTCAACAATTCGCCTACTCTGTGTCACCGTAGCCCCATTTTGGAGAGTATCCGCTAGACGCAAACAGCGTGTGTTGTTATTTATACTGTTTTTATTTATGCAGCTGACACAGAACAGCGTACACTGTTTGTGTCCAGCGGATACTCCACAAAATGGTGCTATGGTGAAGTGGAGGAGACGAATTGTTGAATAAAGCTGTTATTTTCGTTTTACATCGTCGACATCTTCCATACTTTTCTGGGCATTGACAGTGGTATTTACTTGGCA
This sequence comes from Labeo rohita, assembly GCF_022985175.1. NCBI lineage: Eukaryota > Metazoa > Chordata > Actinopteri > Cypriniformes > Cyprinidae > Labeo > Labeo rohita. Next base: position 20,664,277 of record NC_066889.1, on the reverse strand, counting down.
GTCAATGGGACAGTCACAACCCTCCCGGTTTTCATCCAAAATATCATAAACTGTGTTCTGAAGATGAACAAAGCTTTTATGGGTTTGGAATGACATGGGGGTAAGTGATTAATGACAATTTTTTTTTATTTTAGGGTGGAGTAACCCTTTTTAAGTAAAGACTTAAAATAGACTACTCAGAATACTAACTTTAAAACTATAAATGTTTGTAACTTCCATGCTTGGAAGGTTCCAGATTTTGTACTATTAAGTACTATTTTTGAAGCATATCTTAATAAACAGTCATTATTTCCCCAGAAATCATAAAGACTTTAAAGGGATAGCCCACCCAAATATAACAATTCTGTCATTAATTACTCACCCTCATGTCGTTCCAAACCCGTAAGACCTTCATCTTCAGAACACAAATTAAGATATTTTTGATGAAATTTGAGAGTTTCTGACACGACTGACATGTTCAAGGCCCTGAAAGGTAGTAAAGACAACGTTAAAATTGTCCATGTGACATCAGGGGTTCAACCGTAATTTTATGAAGCTACAAGAGCACTGTTTGTGTGTAAAGAACACAAAAATAACAACTTTATTCAACAAGAACTTCTCTGCTGTGTCTTCGACACACTACCTTTCTAGACTCTAAACATGTCAGCTGCATTGCTGTCTGTGCAGGGTCAAAAAGCTTTTAGATTTCATCCAAAATATTTTAATTTGTGTTCCAAAGACGAATGAAGGTCTTACAGGTTTGGAACAACATAAGGGTGAGTAATTAATTAAAGAATATTTATTAGCAGTGCCAGCATAGATATAGCAACACAATACTGAGACTTGTTATAATACTAAAAAAAACTAAAAACAGGCTGTTAGTATTTTCATGAACAAAAGGAGTAGTATGGTCTCTTTGAGCAGTAGAGCAGAATAGACCTGCGGTGATCTCTTTGTGAGATCATGAAAAGGGGAAATTAGGACAGATTCGAAAAACGTGGACACATTCAAAGCCCATCCGAATGGGGTCCATGGCGGGTCATTGAGCTAAAGAAAAAGAGCCACACTAATAAACACACTGACCTCTGAGGAACCGAGCCGACCGCACACACCAACAGAAACACACTTATGCACAAACAGAGACACAATACGCGCAGTCAAGCGTGACTGAGCAGCATTCAGGCAGGTAATGACCGCAAATAAGAGATCAACTTACAGTCTGTCATGCGGCAAGTCCAGACGTTAACACACACACATAAATACCAAAGCATCCGTAAATGTTCGGCATTGAAATGCATCCCTTCAGACGCTCAATAAGCAAAAGACATTTGGCAGTGACGCTGCTCTCATCAGGACAACATATTTTGTTTCCCTGCAAACACCTCCATGCTGACATCTCACGCCCCATCACGCACACAAGCCTGTGGTCTCCATTAATGCAATTTCACCTCTGTCGCTCAGTATACACACGTGGGCCTCTTTAATGCCGACTCTGAAATGAACACAAACAAGCATACACAATTTAGCAGCTCGTTACTTTACGAGCTTATTAGGCATGGCCCATCACCCTCAGGAGTGTTAACGAGGTGGTATTTGGCAGACTCGTTAGGCCAGGAACCTATCAGAGCCTGGGGAGATATCAGGAGATGATGTTCTGGATGTTGCTCACAAGAGTGACATACAATGTTAGTGGCACCAGAGGGAACAGCAACACATCCAGACATGTATGTATGTAGAATTTCTTCAAGATGATAGCAGACCGAAAGATTCTAACCACAGTAACATCCCACTGGTCCCAAATTGTGCTCCACACAGATACATTAACGCTGAATAAATATTATGGCTGGCAGCTATTTTGTTGCTTGACACAGACTTTTCACTTCAGATTTGGTTGAAGTTAAAGTTTTTTTTTTTTTTGTTCATTTGCATATTTTCAGTTTCAGATCCAAAAAATAATGACTGCCTGTTTAAACACCCTTGTTAACAGGAAATACAATAAATACATGATCAAATATGATGTAAATAATACATACTCAGACAAAATATATAAAATTAATCAGGCATGAAATAACTATACCAACAACCTAGATAAACTGGCTTTTATGAAATTTTAAAATTATAATAATTATTATTATTATTATATATTACACATAAAATGCAGTTCAAATTTAGGTTATAAAAACAAAAGACAACCAAATAAAAATAATAATAATAATAAAAGCACAAAAAAAGCAAAAAGCTAAAAGAGTCAAAAATGGCAGCAAAAAGTAGTAAAGAAAAAGTTATAGGATGAAAAATATTGGGAAAAATGCAATAAATGATCTAAAATATTTTTCCCAAAATCTAAGTAGAATCTGGGCCTGCTTTTAAAAATGAATATGTATGTGTATATAGCTAAAATAATAAATTATAATAAAAAAAGCTAAAGGAGCCAAAAATGGCAATGAAAAGTAAAGAAAAAGAAAAAGAAAAAGAAAAAGAAAAAGAAAAAGAAAAAGAAAAAGAAAAAGAAAAAGAAAAAGAAAAGAAATAGTTATAGCATGAAAAATATTAAATAAAAGATTAAAATATTTTACTACAATCTGAGCCTGTATGTATGTGTGTAGCTAAAATAAAAAAAATAAAATAAAAAAAAAAAAAATATAAAAGAGTTAAACATGGCAATGAAAAGTAACAAGTAACAACAACAACAACAAAAAAGTTATGGGATGAAAAATATTGGAGGAAAAAAGAAATGCAATTAATTAAATGTCTTAAAATATTTTACTGAAAATATAAGCTGAATCTTATATTGCTTTTAAAAATGTATATGTGTGTGTATATAGCTAAAATAAAAAAAAAAGCTAAAAGAGCCAAATATGGCAATGAAATGTTAAAAAAAAAGTTATAGGATGAAAAATATTGGAGAAAAAAATGCAATTAAATAAAAGATCTAAAATATTTTACTCAAAATCTAAATCTGAACCTGCTTTAAAAATGTATAAATGTGTAGATAAAAAAAAAGCTAAAAGAGTCAAAAATGGCAATGAAAAGTAAAAAGGATGAAAAATATTGGAGGAAAAATATCGGCAGTGCATATATATATATGCACTGCTGATCCGGTATTAGTGCTAGTAAATGCAAGTAAAGCGTATCAGTAAATGAATGAAATGTTACAGCACATAGCCTAGATTTATGCTTTCAGTTTGAATGGGAATCTTATACAGAACTACAGTTAGTCGATCTAAAATGGTGACTGTGAATAAACAGCTGTCAACCATGTCAGTACACAAATGAGGAGTCTGAACTTATTTACCCAGTGCATTTTTTATTTTGGTCAGATATTAATATATACGCGTATGTATATAGCATAGATATTTTGTCACAAAACCAGTTTGCGTGAAAACCCCCAGCTTCGCTCAAGAGCTGAAGTTCAACAGTTAACCAGACTCAGCACAGCTAGTGAACACCCTGGAGAACCTCTCACAACTCTAAAATGAGACCTTAACCTGGATAGCTCTGTTGACATGAGGTTACACTAACATTACACCCAGAGACATGAATGGTTGGGGGTGATGCAGACTTAGAAGTTCATCATCTATCAGCAGACAGCAACAGCTTCATCTATCAGAGGGAGGGGGAAAAAAGAGATCTTGTGGCAGAAACTTGAAGAATAGTTCGAAAACTAATCCCTGACAGAAGTGGCGTTTCTGCACCGCTGTTAGCAGCATGTTGCAGAGGTGTGAACATTTCCTGTGAATACATGTGTTCCAGCATATGCTCCGAAAGAGAGTCTAGCCTGCAGACAGGCCCGGAATCCCAATGAAGCGCACAGTCACGCCCACGACACACGCGCGCACACAGCCATGCCTAAAGGCTGCGAGACACCTGACATGTTTCATCTAGCGCCCTGTCACCTTCCTCTTGTACCAACTTACAACTGGAGAATAAAAATCACACCGGGTGAGAAGGAGAGAACAGCAGGATTTTTGCCATCTGTGTGCTTGAGAGAGACCAGAAAAAATGAAGAGGAAAAATACGAAAAACAACAAAAAAATCTGCAGGAACGTTATTGGCAGGGTGCAAATTATGCGGAAATTGGCTGATGAAAATTCTGTCTTGTCGTTCCAAACCTGTATGACTGAAAAACAAAACTAGAACTTTTGAATAACAAGCAGGTCATTTGTTTTTTCATGGGCTCCCTGTCTCTCTGGAACTCTGGGACAGCCAAATTGGATCTAAATTGGAAAGACAAAATTAATGATTTTGCACGGAGACCCACTCTCTGTGTAATAAGTGAAAGAAAACTGGATGCAAAAACACCATAAAATGATTGTAAAAGTACTATAAAAGTCACTCCAAGTAGCTTAAGCATTTTATTTCAAGCTGATGAATGAATTTTGTTTTTGTGAACTGATCAACCAATTTATTTTTAAATGAAAGGGATGTAACCGCATTATCAATATACCGTTAGTCTCGATATTATTGTGGTCACATGATGGTATGAAACAATAGGTTTTCTGGGCAAAAAGTGTAGTTTTTAAAAATATATTTATACTTCTTAGTCTAACATAAAAGATCTTTAAAGTTGTGTTTTGGACCATTATGCTATGACACAGTATCTGTCAAACAAACTAAAACCGGAAGCGCAATATGGCTTAATCGCTTTATCAAGTCTGTTTTCGCTGCACGCTTCAAAGTGAAGCGCCACTTCGTTCAGGTGATCACCTTGTGATCAGGTGTTTTCCGTGCCCCAGAATGTTTCCATTCACAGTGAATAAATTCAGTGAATTCATTTACTGCATGTACTGTGAGTTTAGCAGCAGTTATGCTTTATTTTCGTAACAGATGATTACAGAATTTCACTAGATTTGTAGTTAGATGCGTTTTTGTAAGCCTGTTTTCACTGAAGCTGGAGTTCAAAATAAAAGCTCTACTGCTGTTTCCGTCAAAATAAAAGCTTAAAAGTGCAGTATGAATTGCTGACAGTTAGCGGTTTACGTTACTGCAGTCCAAATTCAAAATATCTCTTTCAAGTGTAGAAATTAGGAAAGAAGTATTGTGATTTCCCTACTATAGTGTAAAGTAAAAATAATATGTGACCCTGGACCACAAAACCAGTCAAAAGTCGCATGGGTATATTTGTAGCAACAGCAAACATTACATTGTGTGGGTCAAAATGATCGATTTTTCTTTTATGCCAAAAATCATTAGCATAGAAGATATTTTGTACATTTCTTACCATAAATATATAAAAACTTAATTTTTGATTAGTAATATGCATTGCTAAGAACTTCAATTTGACAACTTTAAAAGCGATTTTCTCAGTATTCAGATTTTTTTGCACCCTCAGATTTCAGATTGTCAAAATGGTGTATCTTGACCAAATATCGTCATATCCTAACAAACCATACATCAATCGAAAGCTTATTTATTCAGCTTTTTAAAAAATGGCTGGTTTTATGATTCAGGGTCACATATACCTATGAAATATTCATTTTCATTTATATTGCAGTGCGTTTTTTATATTATATGGCTATTACTGTCATTGTTGTTATTATTATTACATTCTAACTTGTTTGGCTTCCTAAAACACACAAATCAATTCACTGACTTTTTTTTTGTTGTTGTTGTTAAAACATGAGCTGAGGCTCTTAATTTGTGCATTAGATATAACAAGTGGATTAGATATAACAATTTAACTTTAAAATGCAAAAAAAAAAGAAAAAAAGTTCATTTATTTCCAATTTTTTGTCTTTTTGTCTATTTGTCTTTTTTTTTTTTTAATTGCAGTAAATATTGTATTGTGGACTTCATATCGCGATATTACCATATCGTGAGATTTTGATACCGTTACATCCCTACTGAATATTAAAAAAGCCAAGTAAATAAAATAAATGATTAAAATCTTAAAAATAAGCAGTATTCCACTGTCAGTGCTGAGGCCACGCCCCCTTGCGGGAGCGCTACAGTCTGAATGGATATCCCAGCTGTTTAGTAAATTATCGCAACCAGGTAATATGCATTTATGTGACGAAGGTATAGCTAATACAGAGTTCTGACATGAAACTCTAGAGGGTGCAGTCTGACAGGTCTAGCTCAATCTGACCTGGCGACATAATTGTCACATGGCAGCTGATTGGTTTTCTCCTGTACTGGTAACCAGTGAGCTTACTGCTCAATATTCAAATACCTGGCTTTTGTTTGCTGTAGCAGTTTGCAGCACGCTTCAGAAACCCTCCACCTTCCCCAGCTCCACCTGTATAGATCTGCTATGGGATGATTCATGTATGCTATGTGGGGGTCATTTATACGTGTTATAGGTGCAGCAGCAATATTTTTTTTTACATGCTTACAGCAGCATGCTGTAGCAAGTCTAGGTACTTGCTCTGCCGTAGCAGCAGCAGCGTAGCAGATCTATTCCGCCAAGACCAAATACATAAACAGTGTCATGTTCATTACCATGCCAATACCTCAGAGAGTTGTCATGACAGAACTGTAACTAGCAAACTGTAAGCTGTGGTAACTAACGGTAATGACAGTAACTCACGATTCAGCAGATGAAACCACTGATGCTAATGCGCTCTAGTTATTATAGTGTTACGGGAGAAGCAATGATCAGTGTCTCCAGTGTGTCATCAAAACATGATTTCAGCCCCGCCCAAAAAATCCTGAACACAAAAATGGTGAAAAACAGCTTAATGGTCTAACTCCACAGTTCAGTGCTACATAGTTCAAAGTTTTATGAAACACTTTATAAAAGAGATAAAGTCAAACAGGTTTGGAAAGGCTTAAAGGCGAGACAACATTTTCATTTTTGAACTATCCCTTTACGACTTGTACCCCTTCTCATTCTGGTTTTAGGTAAGACGCAAACAGTGTGAAACTAACCAGAGGTCTAGATATTTTTGTTCCATGGATCTGACCAAATTGAGGATGCTAGAGCGCTAGGAAATCCATTACAACCCAATTATACGAGCCAGTTTTGGGCCGGGTCTAGCCTGCTCTCTCTGAAAGGGCTCTGTTTAATCCACAAAGAGAGGCTAATGGGAAATGTGGAAATAGAATCCACACTTCAGTAAGTTTGAGGGGGATTTGGCAGGATTAATGAACTGCCAGGTTTACTGTCAACATGCGGGAGAGAGCAATCCTTTACAAGGCACAGGAATACTGCATCAGTCCGTCAGCCCACACACAGAACAGACTCGCACATCCAGTGCACAAGCTGATAGGCTCTCCTTGTGGTCTAAGTGGAGACGGCGTAACAATGACGCCAACCCTCCCTACATCATCCAATACACGCTACATTTAAACCAGAGATAGCATTTTACATTCGGCTAAAGGGATACACAAATTTCTCTCCGTCTTTGTGCCTGTGTCTCTCACGCTCAAAAGACTCAAAAGACATCCCAGCGCCGCAGCCAGCCAATGCAACTGCACAAAACATTGAATACATGCGCTTGATTTGAATGCAGTCAGTGTGTCTCATATCTGTGCAGCTGTGATATGCTAACTTTCACTGGCGTGATTTCACACCTCTGCTGTCAGATGAGCAGAGAAAATGCTCATAATACGGTTTAAATATGTATATATCGGAGCGTTTCCTCCAATAAAGCAATGCCAATATTAGAAAATATAACATTAAAAAGTGTATAAATCACTTGCTTTTCTAAAGAAACATTGTTATTTTAAAGTAAATCGCAGAAAAGTCCGAAATTCAATAATAGTTAAAAGTTAACTATTTAAAAAAAAGAATAGCTGAACATAAGTTCACATATAAAATATATTGTTTAAATTGATACTGCCTTGAGTTATTGTTTTGGAATAAATATAAAATGATTAAAAATGTTTAACAAATTGTGTGTACTGATGTCTTTCAGCGGTTTATATAAAATATGTGCTGATGTTCATTAATTTTTCTTCTCTTTAAGAAGACAGTGATCTGTCACAAAACATTAATGGGTTAGTTCACCCAAAAATGAAAATTAGCCCATTATTTACTCACCCTACAGGCATCCTAGGTGTATTTGACTTCATTCTTCCAGACGAATGAAAATTGAGTTATATTAAAAATTATCCAGGTATTTCCAAGCTCTATCATGGCAATGGGTGGGTGTTTCTCTTCATCAATCCAAAACAAGTCCAATAAAGTGCATCCATCCATAATAAAACTCACACGGCTCCGGGGAGTGAATAAAGGCCTTCTGTAGCAAATCTATGCATTTTTGTAAGAAAAATTATGAAATATAAATGTGAAAACATGATGTGTAGTGTGAGAGCGGCACTGTTTGTCGGACGTAGCAGCAGTAACTAAGGAGGGCGGGTTTTTGTGAAGGGTCAATTGTTTTTGTTCTGGATTACCACGCGCACCCCCTTCTGAATTGATCACCTATGACTGACTGTATCTGTCGTCTGACTGCATGAACTGAGCCGTGACCATTTAGGAAGAACACATGTACTGGTAAACCCCTAATATATACAGTCTTAAATGCCAAAACATGCGGAAGTCTAAAAATGAAACGATTGCATTATATAAATATTCCCTGCTGGAAAATCCAGCTAAAACCATCTTAGGATGGGGAGCTTGTGGCTAAGGCAAGCATCACTATTATTATTTCTCATACTTAGATTTGGGGGTCTGCTCTAAATCCCTCATGTGCTGCGGGCATAAATGATACCTCAAATTGCATGGCTTGTTGAGAAGAGGTGTGCTATTACTTTCTGAAGCAATCAGACTCCCAAATTTTGCCTGGTGGGCGATAAAACGGGCGAGAAAAATCCCACAGACTTGAAGGATGGACCAAAGCCATTTCTAGAGACCAGAGAGTCATAGAGACTTGGGCAAACGCATTTTTACTTGGCTCAGTAAGCAACCCAAAATACCAAAGTTACCACCCAGAAACTCTGGAAAAAGCAGAGCAAACCTGTTACCACACAAAACATTCTAGGAACCCTAGCACTGATCACTATAAACTCATTTGACTTTAAGCAGGACTGATACTTAGTTTAGCATAGAAAATTAGTATTAATGAAAGCGTATCAATATTAATATTATCTTGTACCAGATCATTGTCTTCCCTTTAATTTAGTGGTTACTATATGACTGCTAGAGTCAGAATGGATGTTCCATCTGTCCCTCCACACTGATCCCAACACCCCAGTGCTCTGGTAATCTAGGGAGAGACGGATTAGCCCTAAGGATGAAAACGATGGATGGATGGAGTCTGGTGGGTGGATACAATAGATAAATGAGCTGGGGAGAGGAAGGAAGTTCATTTTTCCTGCAACTCTCCAATCAGAATCTTTCCTCCTGACTTTCTTTGACCTTCTCTTTCCGTGCTCATCTTAAGAATCTCTAATATAATACTGACTAGCAACCACTTGAGAAATACAAAAAGGGGTTTCATTTTCCTTATATCTTCAAGACAAGCTACTATTAAAGATACAAAGTCCTTTGATTTGCTAAAAGGCACTTTTGCGACTATATCTGCATCCTTTGATTTGCTAAAAGGCAGTTGGCGACTATATCTATATCCTCTATATATTACTAGAGGAACACACAAACCACAGCAGAGATCACAATGAATTATAAATACAGAGTACTTAAACAGTGCAATTGGCCAAACATAAAAATAAATAAATAAATAATAATAAAAAAAAACATATAATAAAAATAATAATACATTTTTAAAAACTAAACAACAGATTGTCTAACATTTATTTTATTTTATTTTATTTTACCGATAACCAAGGTGGTTCCAATACTGGCTAATATAAAAATAAAACAATAAAAGGAACTTATGGTTGGTGAAAAAAGCCGAGAGGGGAGCTGGAAAAAACAAGACATCTGACCTGCTCAAACAAGGCATCAACTGTGCAAAATGTTTGGATAATCACTGCACAGTTCACTTGTTGAAAGGCCATAAACTGTGATATGTCTGAGAAGGTATTGCACTGCTATTTTCATTCTAGGTGCCAAAGGAGCCAGAGACGAAACAATACCGTAAGATGGATGGTTTTTTTCTATTGCATTACAGTGATCTAAAACACAAGAATTGCTGGTTCTCTAACTCACCAAAATGATCTCTTTATACATATATATTAGCGAGGATATGAGAGAAAATGATCTCTGCCCTGAGCTCAGAAAACAGAGCTCATAGAGGTCTCGCTTATTGATTTTCCCACAATCCCGACTGTCATATTTCTTTCTTATTGTCAGATTTTATGTTCGAGACCCCAACAGTGGTCTAATAGCGCTGTGACTATGGACTAGCTCTTTCTGTCATGCAGAAGAAAGGTGATGTGTGTGTGTGCATGCGTGTATGTACGTGTGGCACATTAGACCTCCCATTCTTCGCCTTTTCAGCGGACAGAAAGCAGCCCTTGGGGGTGGCTGAGAAAGAATGAACTCTCTCTCTCTTTCCGTCTTTCTCTTCGGTCTTGGCAGGGTCAGCCCTGTCTCAGCTTGCCCAGGAAAATTGAGTTTGATGCTGATTGGGCCTTGCTGAGAGGATCTTTTTGTTCCCTTGCTACAAGGCAAGAAGGACGAGACGAGAACTCGGCAGCTCAAGCCCAGAGCACTGAACTAAATCAAAGAACTCAGCAGTCAATAACGCTGCTTAAAGCATAACCAATGACAGGGTGCGAGGAACAGACAGAATTGAAACGAGACTGAAAAAAAAACAAAAGAAAATGAGAAGACACATTCATACAAGCTGTATGACGTGTGACTCTGAAATGACATTAATGCATTTGGCAGATGCTTTTATCCAATGTGACTTACAGTGCATACTTAACAGCGATATCCTAAGAGTTGGCATGTGCTGCCTGGTGACCCAAGAAATAACATCTTTAACAATTGATAATTTAACATTATTTAATAAACAAGTTTGAAAATTCAGCTGTCAAATCTTAACCAGCAGCAACTCTGAATGATCTAGTAAGTTGAACTGATTAATATTAGTTAACGCTAACGCTAACCGTTAATCAAGACGAAGAAGAGGCTTGGTCAACCAAAATTGCATTAGTTGCTTAGTCACAGAAAAAAAAATCCACAGGAAGTGGCAAAGTCCCCCTAAAGCATGCCGTGAGTTTGGTAGAGTAATTGAGAATGAATGGGGAAAGTCATGTGAGAGGAGGCAATGACACCATCGCGACATGATTGGCTATGACTGGTTATTGTCAGCTGTGATTGGTGCATGCAATAAATCCCGCCTCTTGTGTTCGTGCATGTTCCACAATCGCAAATCAGTCTAAATGAACAATATAATAACATTATTGGGAAAACTAAATAAAAAAGTAAACAATTCACACATCACGTCAAAATAAGACTTAAAATGGCACGAAAACATGATCTATGGGAGTTTTTAGTGAGTAATCAGCATTTAAAGTAAATTTAAAGTAAATCTCCATGTCTATGACCAATATTTACAGAGAAATTAAAAAATAGCTCAAAGTTAACTATTAAAAAAATACCTAAACATGAATTCACAAATAAAATATATTGTTTTATAAATTGTTACTGCATTGAGTTATTATTCTGGAATAAATGTATAATGCTTAAAAACGTATGAGATTCATACTTGGCCTTAATAAACAGAATATTATTTACACTGTTAATGCAAAAATATCAAATAGAATTGTTTTTTTTTCTTGTAATGTAAACAATGTTTATTTAACCAAGAAAATGTGACTGGGACATGAATTTACATTTGATTTATTAAAAAAAAAAAAAAATTGAGGACTTTGCCTCCTTTTTTTAAGAACACCACCGCATACCATTGAGGCATATATTGGTAATTCTTTAAACAAATTGAACCTTATTGTAAATACTTGTAAAAAAGCTTAAAATGAGCAATGTCTTGTTAACAAACCACTTGCACATTTGGGTTAAACGAATTTCTGGCATTTTTTAGTATCAGAACCAAACCAGCTCGCTCTCAAAATTCAGTTCTGAAAATGTAATTGTATTCAGAACCATATTTACAATCATATTTAAAACAAAACAACCCTTTTCTACTGCGTTGTGAACATACTCGTATAGAAATGACAGTCAAACCTCAAGCGCACATACTGCTAATGCCTGTGCATTATTGGCATACTCTGCAAACACAGATTGATGCAGTCATTACAGGAGCGAACCGAGTCCTCTTTCCAATGCAAACGTGAGTGTGTTGGTGGAGCGATGGAAAGATAAAGAGCCGAGGCCTTTAATCTTGATAAAAGATAATGAACTCAGCCCAAAGATAAAGAGAAAACGAGAGCTCTCAATCTGTAGGAGGACGCAACGAGTGAACGCGTGGGGTTCGCATAAAGGAAAGCAGATCTCAGAGATAGAACGCTGCAATGTGAGACGGGATTCGAGATGTGATGTCACGGACATCCCGATGCCCTTACCTACCGGCCTCAGGGGCCCCGAGGGCGATCGCTCGCTCTTATCGGCTCAAATCGCCAACTGACACTTTACCCACCTCCCAAAAAAACGAATAAAGAATGGACAAGATGAAATATGAGTGCTTTCAGCATCGCTTAGGCCTGCGGAATAAGTCAATTAGTCATGGCAGCCAACAGTCAAGAAGAGATTCTACATGACAGCCTTAACGAGGACCTCAAAGAACCAGCATTCGACAGCTCGTTAAATTAATCCACTGGGTGTAAGAGAGAGGGAGGGAGGGAACGAGAAAGATGGATGCGTAAGAACGCAAAAATCATTCCACTCTTGATGCATTAAATGCTGTCACAAATATTTTGGTACATACTGCTACATAGCAGATGACGCCGTCAGGAAGCATGAGCGACAAGCCTGCAGTTAGACGGATAAATTATTAATGATGCGTCAATGATATGAACCTTGGCGTCAGGGTATCTGGCTTTAGCGCGGTGATGTTAAAACCCCCTCTAAGCGAGATCTCAGAGGAAATGCACACGCATAGAAGAATGACCTTAGAGAGGATGATGCTGGACAGCTTTGTTTTGACAGGCGGATTTGAGCTGCCCTGCTTTAGGCCGTGGGCCGCGTTATCGCATACCTCCGTACGACTGTATGTGTGTGTGGGGGGCGCACATATTGTATGAGCATGCATGCATCTCCAGCACAGATGTGCCGGACCCTTGGTATATGCCTGACCTTCACACAGCTGAAGCTCGACGCAGATGCCCTTTGGGGCTGTTTGATGAGAAGATGAGAAAAAAACAAGGGATGAAATGGACGACAGAAGGCCTTTCCATCAATCTCCCTTCTGAGCGCAGGACCCGGACTATCTCTCCTGGCCCAGACAGCCTTGCCTGACGACCCTTAAATCCCTCGCTCTGCCTCAGACCATCCATGTTTCATCATGCCCACAGGCACAGAACTCCCTCTCTTTCGCATCTTTCCATCCACCCTTCGCTTTCATCTCCTCCTGCCAGCGCTGTGCCCGGCTGCAGTCCAAATTTACATCTCCTGGTGCCGCAAAGACCCGCCTGCGACACACGGGGACAAACTCTAGACCACACAGACACACACATCAGCGGTGGTACTAATTTAACTGCATGACAACACTTTGGTTCTTAAAAGTACATCTTTTCTTTCTGTTACCGGAAAAGAAGCACAAACTACTACAAACTGTCATGCTGTACTGCACATCCAACTTTACAGTTTGAATGTATGATTAATTCTAGAGAAATGGTTCATTTAGATGGTTATTCAAAGAGCTACGTTTTAGACTAAGCAAGGACACTTTAAATTGACCAGAAATGACATTGAAGACATTACAAAAGTTTTCTATTTTAAATAAAATCTGCTTTAAACTTTTTATTAATTAAAGAATCCTGAGGGGAAAAAAAAGTATAAGTGTTTTCACAAGAATGATTTCTGAAGGATCACTTAAAGGATTAGTTCACTTTCAGTATTGTTCATGTGTTTCTCTCTTCTTAAGGTTTTTGAGGGAAACATTCCAGGATTTTTCCCCATATAGTGGACTTCAGTGGGAGCCAATGGTTTGAAGATCCAAATTGTAGCTTCAGTGCAGCTTTAAAGGGCTCTACACAATCCCAGCCGAGGAATATGCGTCCCATCTATCGAAATGATCAGCCATTTTCTAAACAACATTTTTAAAATGTACATACTTTTTAACTGAAACGCACAGATGAAGAGCTAACCACGTGACCTTTTCAAACATGATTACATAATGCGTGAAGTCGCAAATGCACATCACAGAGCTAATGCAAGACGAGCATTTGTGGTTAAAAAGGATATAATTTTTTTTTTTTTAAATGATAGATCATTTCGCTTTGAAGCTGGACTGAATCTACAGTTTAGACCTTCAACCTGTTGATCCCCATTGAAGTCCACTTTATAAAGTGGACTTCAATGGGGATATATATTTATAAATATATATTTATAAAAATATAAATATATATATATATATATTTTTTTTTTTACTGCTAAAAAATTCTTTGCCAACACAGGAATAAATTCCTACGATGTAATATTTTTTCAAAATATTGCTGTTTTTACTTTATTTTTGATTAAAAAAAGCAGACTTGGTGAGCCTAAGACTTAAAAACCATAAAAAAATATTACAGAGTCTTTTAAATTGTAATGTATATATACAGTTGAAGTCAAAAGTTAACATATACATCTTAATTTGTTATTTATTATTAAGTACCAACCTGAATAAGATATATCACATAAAAGACGTTTACATATAGTCCACAAGAGAAAATAATAGTTGCATTTATAAGAATTACCCTGTTAAAAAGTTTACATACACTTGATTCTTAATACTGTGTGTGTTTTATTTTTTTTTTAGTGGTAGTTGTTCATGAGTCCTGTGTTTGACTGACTGCTGACAGGGCCAACAAATTCTGTTTTTTTTATTTTTTTTTTTTATTTTTTTTTTTTTTACAGAAGGTTCAAACACTCACTGATGCCCCAGAAGGAAAAAATATGCTTTAAGATCCTGGGGGTGAAAACTTTTGAACAGAATGAAGATTTATTTCTTATTTTGCCTAAAATACCATATTTTTTTCATTTAGTACTGCCCTTCAGAGGCTACAGAAGACACTTGCATGTTTCCCAGAAGACAAAATAGGTTAAATTTACCCTGATCTTCGATTTAAAAAAGTTTTCTTAATGCATCGTGTTTCCTTCTAAAGCATCAGTGAGCATTTGAACCTTCTGTAACAGGTGTGTATGAGCCCCAGTTGTCTTCAGTGTGAAAAAATGGGTCTCAAAAGCATATAGTCATTGTTGGAAAGGGTTTAAATACACAAAAATTATAAAAAATTATTTTTTTCTGAAGAACAGCGGTTAGTTTAACTGTTAAGGACAAACAAGGGACTCATGAACAACTAAACTAAAATAAATAAATAAATAAAAAAAATAAATAAACTGAATTATTCAGGTAACAACACAGTGTTAAGAATCAATTCAGTTTAAGAATCAATTCAGTTTTTTTTTTCAAATAAATTCAGCTATTATTTTCTAGATGTAAACGTCTTTTATGTGAAATATCTTATTCATAAAATAACATGCATTTTGTATGATCCCTTTTATTTTGGTAAAATAATTAACATTTTGCAGATTCAAATTATAGTATAATTAGAAATGTGCAAAAATCATCTACAAAACAAATGTAGTTAGCAGTAGTTTGACAGCTGTTTTTACATAAATAGTTTTCTTCTCTTTTCCTGTTGTGACAGTTACAGTATGTTCATACAGTATGCACATGCCCTTGAAATTGACCTCTTATGCGGTCAAATCAGCTGAAAGCAGTGTCAGCTAGAAAAAGCCACAAGTTCTGTACTACATCTCTCAGAAAGGCTATATTGGGAATAACAAACTAGCATATGACTCTTACTATTCCCATGCAAAGAAAACAACAAAGAGAACAGTGTGAGAAACAACCATATCCCACAATGCAATAAACCAGAAGTAATTATAGTCAGAATTATCAAACCATGATTTGACTTGGAATAAAAATGTAAAGTAACCACACATATTTCAGCATTTAGAGTCTGGTTAAATTGGATTGTGGGTGGTTAGTGAATAAGACAGCTCTGAAATACCGCACGGTGTAACGGTTTAGCCAATTCGCCCCAGAGAGGCGAATTCTGTCTTAAGATAGAAAACCAAAATTGAGTGACCTATTTTGGGATTTTTTTTAAAACATCACCTTAATTGCTCATTGAAATGCAATTATCACCTTCACATCCAATTACTGTGCCCACATCAATAAAACACATGGATCTTAAAATACAGTACACCTGACAGACCTGTGTGCTACACAATGTCTTCATAGAGATATCTTCAAGATTCAGAGGTTTATATGGAGTATAAAGTCAAGATCGAAATCTCTCTCTCTCTGTCTGATTCAGTCATTCACACATATACATATCTGACATAAACAGAAAATATAGCTTGTGCAACTCTTTATACATTCAAGTTAGCAAACTTGACATCGCTACTTTATTTTCAACCTCTGAACGGTTTATGTTTACACAGAAAACACATCAATATGTGTGTGACAGCAAATATCTTGAGAGTCTTTCATAATGCAGTTGAATGCAGAAGAAAAATGAATCTTTCATACCGCACGACTAAAGCGCATCAGATTACATAATGTGTACTGACTATATACATAAGGTTTTGATGTGAGCGTTTTTCTTTGTGTAAAATCAGCGAGTGAGTGTGAAAAGCAAAGTATATCTACATTTTCTGCACTTATCAGACACTATCATGCATACTGACTTACAAAGTGCTTTAGCTTCTCATATGAGAATGCTTTGAGGGTAAACATGCAATTCACAAAGTTACCAAACCAGTCCAACAGTACTAAAACGCTTGTGTCTTGATGTTGCATCAGAGAACCATTGCAAAACAATTTTCTTATATAAGGGCTGCAAAGATTTGTAGGTAATATCAATCTGAAACAAATGCACCGATGCCTATTTTGAAAATCCACAGAAAGTAATATACCATCTGAGCACCCCTGACATACTATTTGAGATGTGATTGGGACGCACTAATCCTAATCTTGCATACGATTTAGGATGGATTGTATGCAAATTGGGATTCAGCGTTTTTTGCTGTCTCCAAGTCCTCCTGGATGGTTCCTACTTACAAGTTTGGATTACGAGTCATAATGACGATGTGGCTGTGGCATGATTGAATACATTCATTTCATATTTCTTTCTACCTTTCCTCCTCCTGACAAAGGTGGGAAGCTTTTTTTAGCGCGTGTACGACAAATTGAAATGACGGATGCACATAAGGTATGTAATTCACACATTATCTACAGCTGCCTTCAGGTAAACAACAAATAATGGCAGATGCTCTTTTGCTCACCAGTGGGTGAGCATAGGTGAATACACTTGCATCAATTTTACACAACCTACATAAGTTATGCATGGTATCTGAGAAGTACTGAGAACATTGACCATAAGTTAAGACCACATATTTGACCCTGGACCACAAAACCAGTCATAAGAGTAATTTTTTAAATTGAGATTAGTTCAATAAAAAACGCTTTCCATTGATGTGTGGTTTGTTAGGATAGGACAATATTTGTCTGAGATACAACTATTTGAAAATCTGGAATCTAAGGGTTAAAAAAAAAAATCCAAATATTGAGAAAATCACTTTAAAGTTGCAATGCCTATTACTAATCAAAAATTACGTTTTTATATATTTACAGTAGGAAATTTACAAAATATCTTTTTGGAACATGATCTTTACTTAATATCCTAATGATTTCTGAAAATCAAAAAAAAAAAAAAAAAAAAATCGATAATTTTGGCCCATACAATGCATTTTTGATGGTTGCTACAAATATACCCGTGCTACCTAAGACTAGTTTTGTGGTCCAGGGTCACATATCTTTCGTTCATATGACCACTTTTAATCTAAAATGTAAAAAATCATCATAAAAATCAGGTTTAAAGCTATAATCTAAACAAATAATGAAAAAATATATGAAGCGTTTAGATGCAAAACCAGCTAAAAGCCATCTTGGTCAAAAATTAGTGAATGCTCCTGACACATATTATACACTTCAAACTCGCTAAATTCCAGCCTCAGCCCAATCAGAAGTGCCAGTACTTACATAGAAACCTATACAAAGTAGCCAGAAAGAAATGCTAATTTTAAAGAAAAAGTCAGATGGATTTAGCTGGTTTTGCATCTGAACACTTTATATATATTTCAATATTTATAGCATGAAAATTATAACTTGTCCCTTATAAAGATTTTCGACTACTAATAAATCTTATCTTTTATCTTGTTTACCGAGATAAAAATGAAATGTGGTGTGTGAAGAAAAAAAATATTTAAATTATGTTAAAGCAATAAATTTTGTCATTACTTACCCTAATATCGCTCCAAAACCGTAAGACCATTGTTCAATTTCAGAACACAAATCATGATATTTTGGATGAAATCTGAGAGCTTTCTTTTTGAAGATTTATTTTTGGCCTTTTTTTATGATAGGACAGATCATAGCTGACAGGAAGCGAAGTGGGACAGAGAGAAGGGGGCGAGATCGGGAAAGGTCCTTGAGCCAGGATTCGAACTCGGGATGCCCGTAGTGTGACGGCGGTGACAAAATCTGAGAACTTTCGGACCCTGCATAGACAGCTAAGCAGCACGTTCAAGGCCCAGAAATGTAGTAAGGACATTAAAATAGTCCATGTGACATCAGTGGTTCAACTGTAATTTTATGAAGCAATGAGAATACTCTTTGTGTGCAAAGAAAAAAAACAACAACTATTTAATAATTTCTTCTCAGTCTTCAACGTGCGTTCATGAGAGCTGACGCCGTGTTTTCACACATTATTTTTGTTTTCTTTGCACACAAAAACTGTTGTTGTAGCTTCATAAAATTACAGATGAACCACTGATGACTCATGGATTATTTTAATGATATCCTTACTTCATTACTGGGCCTTGAACATGTCAGTTGCATTGCAGTCTATGCAGGGCCAGAAAGCTCTCAGATGTCATTAAAAATGTCTTAATTCTTACAGGTCTTACAGGTTTCGAATGACATGAGGGTGAGTTAATAGTTAAAGAACACCCATGATATAGTTTTCCCCATTTTTGTGCATCCACAGGGAGCAGGCATGACCCCAACTCTGAAAGTCACGGTTCAAAGTAAATCCAGAGTTTCCTACCGGTAATTACAACAGTGCTGTGACATTCATGTGTGCTCATCTCGTAAATACGATCATTCTGACATTCCTTGAAGGCAGCATTAGAGCAGGGGAGCTCAGTCCTGTTTCCTGCAGAGATTAGCTCCAACTCTAATCAAATACACCTGAACCGGCTAATCAAGCTCTTTGAGTGCGGCTGGAAATTAAAGTCAGGTGTGATGGAGCGGATTTGGAGCTCTACAGGAAGAGCAGGACTGAGCTAGCAGGAGAAAAAAGACAAAGAATGAGAAAGAGAGAGAATCCTATTTTTTCCTTGCACTGCAATATGGGTCTCAGACTGACGAACACACATACGCTTTCAAGCTGTGTGATGAAGATGGTGCAGCAGCACTGTTGGAGATAAGTCTAATTTATTTATGTGTCTGTTATTGTCTTGGGATTTTGCCTTTAAGACAGAAAGTGCAAAAGTCAGGAAGGGCAGGTAGGGGGTACAGATAATGGATCATTTCAAAGAAGAGGCAGAAGAGGGACAGAGACACAAATCAAGGACCAGAAAAACATCTGCTTATGAATACCACTCAAAACTTAGCACACATAGAGTATTGCTTGTTCAGTATTCCACTAAAGCCATGCAAAGTTTGTGAAAGGTATGAAATTGTTGAAGGTTATCACCCTCCCAGCCACAAGAGAGCTAATCAGATCCCTAAGACCTAAGGTCAGTAACAAAATGTCTTCTTTTGACAGCTAAAGAGATCTCAAAACCCACAGCTGCGTCTTTAGGGGAACAGAGTCTTGACCAAAGGTTCAGCTACAGACAGATGAAAAAGTAAACAGTCAAATAGTTAACCAACTGTGTCTATTATGAACTAATATGAATAATTACTCAAGTCTGTAGGAGAGCAGTAATTAAATGCACAAAAGTTTGTTTGTACACCCATAGAAAAGAAAAATCTCTCTCTTTTCTTCTTTGAAAAACAGATCATTCTTATTGGCATGGATCCATGTACATCTATTGCTGTTTCTTTAGATTATTAAAATGTTCTTCATTCTAAGAAAGAATGGTTCTTTTAAGACGGAAGTATTAGATTTAGTTCCCCCATTTCAGCATAAGTGGTTACATTCTTTGAAAGCCAAATTACCTGAGCTTCAGCGCCCACATTAACTTTATAGCTCTTTACTCTAACTGTATCTCTACAATCGTCTCATTTGTGTTCGTTTTTATTTCTACTAAGGTATATCTGAGATAACACAGACAGATACTTAAATGAAACATACCTGAAAATGCAATTTAGTCTCGTAAGCTATGAACGAGCAGCTTCGGAGAAATAAAAATGTTCCTCTGGGCAGCGTATAAAGAACAATGGCCACTTTTCCGGTGTGAGTTCACATCAGAACAGCTTCTGCTTTGCAAAATCAAGGCCTAGAGGGCAGGACGGCTAAAACATAACCCTGGGTTTTATGAGTACACACTCAATAGCGGGACCTCATAAACGTTCCCGTTTCCTCACAAAGAGCGGAGGAGGAGAGAAAAGAGAAAGAAGGCAATAAAGAGGAGCAAATAGACAGGTTGCCACACATCAGGTGGAAAAGAGAAAGCGAGGGGTGGGGGCTTTAAAAGCTTCTTTTTTATTAAGACCATGATTACGTGGGTCTGATGCCAGACAGAGGCCATAGTATGGTTCATTCTAAAAACAACAAATTTGCTAAAGAAAAGATTCACAGGAAGTTAACCCTCCTCAAATGTTTGGGGTCAAGTCTCTTATGCTCACTAAGGCTCACCATTTATTGATCAAAATACAGAAAACTGTACATATTTTCTATTTAAATGCATTTTAAAATGTAATTTATTTCTGATGATGGAAAAATGCTTTGATTTAAAATTTAAATCTTTTATAATATTATAAATGTTTTGTCTTTCAGTCCGACGTCTTTTAAACATGCCGGGACAGATCCAAGCAATTCCAGCTGCAGGGCTGAACCGATTTACCAGAGTCTCTGCATTATCCTGTATTCTTGTGCACTTGTCTTATGTGGACGACCAGTCTTTTCGGGGGACTTGAATTAATTAGTGTTAGAGCCCGGCATTTCAGCCAACTTATTTACACCCCTCGGGCTGGTTTTCGAGCCAATTTTCACATCATAGCTCAGACGCGGGCTGGGCATCGGGCTAGTTTTAGGTTTCTCCTTGTTTTTATATTTTAGACATCCATCAGTTATGGTGACGCAAAAAAATTGCTGCGCTGGTGGAAACAACACTAGACCAGGCTACTGCGACTGTCAAGAGCGGCTCGGATGGTGTTTAGTGTCCCGTCAGCAGCAGCGAGTGCAGGTGCCTTCAGCACAGGTGGAAGAGTTCCATGTTCGAGCGCACAAAATAGGCTAAAGCTTGCCACAAAGTAATTACCATAAATGTGTCGGGAGAAAATAGTAAGGAGATATTTTAATTTTTTATTAATAAACTAGTGTTTTCTGAGTTGGTATCGCAAATATGAAGTTGATTATCCTGACTCGCCATCTCCTCATTGGACATGCCTTTAGAAAGAAATGCATCTTCAGGGATTTAATAATGAAAGTGTTTTTGTTTTCGATTTGAATTATTTCGTTTTAAAGTAGTAATTCAAAGCATTATATAGATATATTTATCAAGTCAGTGAGGCAAGTATTTGCTGAGTTTCAGCTTATCAGAAGTGCTCCTTCTCAAAACCAGAAAGGGCATCATGTTTTTCCCCCTTTATTTTATAAAAGCACAACATTTTGTCGAAATTTTAAGTGCACACAAATAAAAGTAGACCCTTTACAGTTCCGAATGCTGTATTACTATAAGTATGCTTAAGACTGCCCTTCTACTCCCGTTAAGATAACTTAAAACAGGACTAAGCAGTGACCTTGAAATTTAGGAAACTGTAGGTTGTTCTCTAATTTTGATCTCCACTATATATATTTTGAATTTCTATATAAAATGTACAAGGCTTAAATAATTTTTCAGCCACTGACTCTAAGCAGTATTCTCTGTGTTGTGCTCAAGATCACCCCTCATGCAAAGCCACCTTGGCAATTTTATAAGAAAAGCAATATTCTGTGGATGCTTTGGACAGCAGAATAATATCATTCTCTCAGCTGGAGTGGTCCACACGGGAGGTTTTCAAAGGTTCGTGGAGCAGACAGCACATGCTGGCCCGGACCCGCGTATTTCACGCCCCGATTTTGTGAATCGGAAAGGGAGCAGGAAAAAGCTGAATAAATACGGGACTTTAGTGTGCGCCCAGCGACACAGTGTTTATCTGCACAAACCAGACGTGGCAGCAGCCATTCATGCTTTTGTGCCATTCTGCTCATGAATACAGCGTGCTAAATGAACTCATAAACAGAGGAAGAGAAGAGAAGAGAAGAGAAGAGAAGAGAAGAGAAGAGAAGAGAAGAGAAGAGAAGAGAAGAGAAGACTAAACTGGCGACTGAACGTCAATTAGTGCTGCAATAAATTGGCCAAGCCAAAGTAAGAGGAAGTTACTTTTATCACAAGGTGGGTAAATGTGTGGCTTTCAAAGCGAGGACACTCTTGTTTTGGAGCACATCTCATTAAGCAGTGCCTGGGGAGAACATCATTCATAAAACATTAAGAAACAGCTTTTATTTCATTCATTATTAAAGCACAATCTCCTCAAACCACAACCATAGGAACGTGCGATTTACAGGCACAGTGGGGGGAAAGGACTGAGACAAAGACAGCCAGTGACTAAAGGAGAGCCGAGAACATAGTAAGACTCCCATGGGGATAAGATCGAGGTCCATCAAGATTACCTGAGCAGCTTGAGGAAATAACCTTCTATTGGCCTATTCATCCACCCATCCATCCCTCCTATCTTTGTAAGTTGATGTCGGCAAAATATTAAGAGCATATGGATGTACCATCCCTAGTGCATAATACATTAGTGAAGAACCCACACAGGGCGAGTTTGATTTAAGAGATTAGCCACGGCATGTGTGTGTGTGTTCTTCCTGGGCCTGGCCGGCTCGCAGTGACCCATTTTATCTACATGATAGAGAGTCAAAAATAGTCTCTGATTATTGCTGGCACACTTTCAGACAGACCACAGGGGCCTGGACTGAAGGTCACTCCTTCGTCCTCGATCGCTCTCACTCCCTCTCCTACTGGACACAAATTATGATCTAGTTCTCCATTACATGCAAAGGCCACGGCACAGAGCGATCCTTAAGAGAATTACCCTTGACCTTGATAGGAAAACAAAGGGATCCTCCAGTGTAATGCTGGGTAAACAGATATATCAGTCAGCATGTCGGCATCTAAGCGGCATGTAACTGAACTGTAACCGATCCCTGATGTCAGATCTTTGGCTGATGTGATAATTTGACTTGCACAAATTAGTCTTCACTGATTGCCTCTTAACTCAATGTTTTTCAAATAGCTTGAACAAAATAAAGCATTTATAAATAATTGATATGCAGTTGTTTGGAGAAATCTAATAATTCTGTCAACATCCGCATGTGAGTCATCCCTGACATCACATTCATACGCACAAGCTCACAGATGCATACACATAAAGAGTTATATAGATGCAATCATGGGTAGATAGACAGATGAATAAATAAATTGATAAATGGATGGACAGCCTAATAGACAAATAACAAGACAGGTAACAAGACAGGTAGAAAGACAGACAGAAGGAATGACAGACAGGTCAGATAGAACGACAGATAGAACGATAGATGATAGATAGAATGATAGAACGATACAACAATAGAACGATACAACAATAGAACGATAGATAGAACGATAGAACGACAGATAGATAGATAGATAGATAGATAGATAGATAGATAGATAGGAGACAGACAGATAGATAGATAAGTGACAGAAAGACAAATAGATAGATAGATGGATGGATGGATGGATAGATAGATAGATAGATAGATAGATAAGAGACAGACAGACAGACAGACAGATAGATAGATAGATAGATAGATAGATAGATAGATAGATAGATAGATAGATAGTTAGAGACAGACAGGCAGACAGACAGATAGATAAGTGACAGACATACAGACAAATAAATAGATATAGATAGATAGATAGATAGATAGATAGATAACAGACAGACAGACAGACAGATAGATAGATAGATAGATAGATAGATAGATAGATAGATAGATAGATAGACAGATAGATAGATACAGATAGACAGATAGACAGATAGATAGATAGATAGATAGATAGATAAGAGACAGATAGATAAGTGACAGACAGACAAAAATAGATAGATAGATAGATAGATAGATAGATAGATAGATAGATAGATAGATAGATAGATAGATAGAGACAGACACACAGATAGATAGATAGATAAGTGACAGACAAATAGATAGATAGATAGGTAGATAGATAGGTAGATAGATAGATAGATAGATAGATAGATAGATAGATAGATAGATAGATAGATAGATAGATAGATAGACAGACAGACAGACAGATAGATAGATAGATAGATAGATAGATAGATAGATAGATAGATAGACAGATAGACAGATAGATAGATAAGAGACAGACAGACAGACAGACAGACAGATAGACAGATAGATAGATAGATAGATAGACAGACAGACAGACAGATAGATAGATAGATAGACAGACAGATAGATAGATAGATAGACAGACAGTTAGATAAGTGACAGACAGACAAATAAATAGATAGACAGACAGATAGATGATAGATAAATAGATAAAGAGACAGACAAACAGACAAATAGATAGATAGATAGACAGACAGATATGAGACAGACAGACAGACATATAGATAGATAGATAGACAGACAGACAGACAGACAAATAGATAGATAGATAGATAGATAGATAGATGAACGATAGAACGACAGATCGATAGACAGAACGATAGATAGATAGAACTGATAGAACAACAGTTGGTTTGTTTGTTTTTTGTTGTTGTTTGTTTTGTTTTGTTTTTCTAATCTACATTTTTAGTATGGGCACCTCAGAATGTAAGGTAGAAGGGGCCAAACACATACACGCACACATGTTTTAAAGGTGAAATGTAATTACCCTTTGGAGCTCTGTGTCTGCTATGCTCAGACAGACGTGAAGTCACTCAGCAAGGAGGAACTTCTGATGAACTTGACTTCAGAGCTGACAATTCCACAAAACACACACACACAGATGCACAGACGCACAGATGTTCACGTAACATGCAGACGTTTTGCTGCGAGGGGCATTTGATGTGCTTGACTTCAGAGCTGACACTTCAATTTCAGAGGGCCTTTAAAGTAGACCTGGAGATTCACACTAATAAATTCCCCTATTAGGGAAGAGAGACATTTTCTTCTCTTCATTCTCTCGCACCACCATCGAACAACCATCTCCAGCTCTCATGTACACGTACACCACACTCCTGAAGAAATTGGGTACGAGGAGTAGCGGGAATGAGAGTTTGGACACATTTCGGTTGGAAAACACTTTCAATGCTAATAAAGTGCAGGTAGCATATATCTAGCTCAGCACACTGGAGGATGTGCCTCGCTACATCTAGTTATTCGAAAACACAAACCCAGTGCCAAGAGTAAAAGATCACCTTAAAGGAACAGGAAGCCAGTTCATGTTTTCACAAAATGTTTGTGGATTACAGTTCAGCTCATACTGACAGCATAAAAATACACTCACAGTTTTAACTGAGCTTGTAAAAACAATTAAGATACATATAATAAGCAACAATTAGAACTTGTGTTTACTGTCAAATTCATATAAGAATAAATGCATTTAATTCTGAAGTACTTAAAATCTGTTTGTGTTTTATTTGTTCAGAATCAAGAGTTGATTTCCTTGATGTGTAGAATTGAATTTACTTGAGTATTCTCTAATCAGAACACAAATGAGCCTCAAGACTTCAGTTACCATACAATATGTGAGCAATTTTACTGAAATAACAGACTGGGATTTTTCACTGGGGACTCAAGTGTCAATTTTGTGTCAGTTTGCGTTAATTTAATGTGTTTTGTAATCAGTGAACATTGTGCAAAGTTCTTTGTTAAACATTATTATTTTCACATATAATTTTTTATGTTCATTCTTTTCTCAAACAACCCAGATTGGTTAAACTAGCCATCAGCAAGCACTTACATTAAAATACTAAAGCTTACTTTTTGTGATGTTCACTACCATCGGATTGGTAAGAACTGTTGAATGATGCGTGCGACTATGAAAAAAAATCAAAATAGCGATCAGGGGCGCATCGAAGCTTTCTATTTACAACATGTTTTTGCACCGTTAAGTAATGTATAACTGACATATATCTTGATTCACTAAAAACAATGCTAATAAGAATCAACTCGCTGCTCAGAACATCAACATTTTGTTTAGTGCTGAGTTATGCAAGCTTATGAATCCTATCATTATAACAAACAGTGTAGACAGTGTAAATAAGAGATTCATTGTGCAGCATAGAGAGCTTCATTGATTATAATAGAACTTTGTGAGATTGTGATGAACTATAGTGACAGCTTTTAATGATTATTAGGGGAGTTTGCAAATGTGATACTGATTTAACAGGAAATTAATATTAAGTGAATTATATTGTCTGACTACAACACTATTGCCTGATTTTGCTCCATTCTGTCAACAAAAATAGTTTCAAACAAAGTCAAAGCTAAACCTCCGCATATCTCTAAGCAAACACAGTGGTGTTTCGTTTATGAATGAACGCGAGTCATTGATTTAATCACCCATTCATAAAGACTCTCATTCATAAAGTCACTTGCGTCACAGCCGTTTGAACGAATCAAATGAATGAATTATTCAGTAATAAAAACCAGTGACTTGCAGCCACCTACTGGTAGTTTTAGTTGAATTTTTAAAGTATAATTTCAGTTATTTAAATAATTTAATATTTATATATTTAAAATGTCAAATTTAAAACACTAATCTCAACATGAATTTATGAATTTAATTGCACTCATACCACCTCTGAGCCTCATTAAAGGTCTTTAAAAATACACCTACAAGCCATGTTTGTCTTCTTCTGTGTAGGGCTGTGCAATTAATTGAAATACAGTTTCGATTTCGGCCTTCAACGATTATGTAAACATAATAATCGAGAAGAAAAAATGATTACTGCACCCACTTCGGCCCCCTGTTCCTCCATAAAAGCCCAATTTCACATGCAAATCGTTAAAATCATGTAACCTTTGCATAATGCTTGATTTATTAAAGTTGATTAGATTTATTTAAGTTTTTAAAAGTGCGAAAGAGAACTTGCGTTGTTTTGGACATAAAAGTTGACATACTTTTAATAAAATTAGAAAATCGCCATTGCAAAGGCAAAAAAGCACCTGTAAATCACTTTAAGGAGTCAAATATTGCCTTGCAATTGGAAGGCAAATTTTCTGACTGTGCTCTTTAAAAGACAAATAAGCACAGAGCCATGCTTATGCCCAACAAGGCTGCATTTCTTTAATTAAAAATACAGTAAAAACATTACTATTGGGAAATATTATTACAATTCAAAGTAACTTTTTTATTTGAATATATTTTAAAATGTAATTTTCTGTGGTGGCAAAACT
Organism: Labeo rohita; assembly: GCF_022985175.1. Lineage (NCBI taxonomy): Eukaryota > Metazoa > Chordata > Actinopteri > Cypriniformes > Cyprinidae > Labeo > Labeo rohita. The sequence continues at coordinate 20,636,605 of NC_066889.1, read as the reverse complement.
GAATTGTTCCAATTAATCCATCAAAATCTTACAATAGTGTTTCACTTCCATAATTACGGTTGTTCCTTTCAATACGCATGCTACCAAACAACTCATTGGGATTTATTCATGCAACATGAGCATAATGAATTTGTGTAAAACGTGAATCTATTTTTATGTAAATTCTCAGACTGAACAGAATGCAACCATTTCCGTTAGGACGGTTTTACGCACATTTTACAGAAATCCGTTCCGCTTGTGTTTCATGAATGCATGCCTCTGTCTTAATTGCGGTTCTTGTCTTAGTTTGTGTTTCACTGTAATAATATGAAGTGGGCTGCAACATTTCATAAAAAACATTGTTTTTTATTTCAGTATAATCCAAACCACTCACACAGAAAAGCAAATAAATTGCCTTAAACCATTAAAACACATGGCCTTGTGTCTCATACATAACAAGTGAAATATTTCTCCCATATGCAGCCGGAGGGCAAAACGCAGAGTTGGAAAGTTTGAAAATGAAAGTTTGTTGTGACTTGCTCTCTACAGTGTCACAGAAAACGGGTGGGTGTATGTTCTCGTCTTTAACCTCAGCGCCTTCTGGAGTTATTACTATTCCTTATTCACTATCACCAGAGTGATGTCAGTGTCCATGACAACCAAGAGCATAACCTGCCTACAGAGGTCATGCTTATAAAATAGTCATCAAGCCAATAAACTAAGAAAAGCCCGCAGAGACAAGACATGGCTAAATATAAACATAATTGCATTTTGTTGCATAAGGCTACTCCCAATACTGCACTAACTACTGACAAACTTTAAGTAAGTGAGAAAGAGAAGAAAGAGAGTTCATCTAATGAAGAAGCAGTGATTAGTTGGAGCGAAAGCAGAGGAGTGAAAGACTCCTGAAAACAGATTGAAGAAACAAAGAAACTGCTGACAGGATTGCAAAAAAAAGATGTGGTAAACATCACTTACTTTGATGGTGCCGATTTTAACGTTAATGTCTGTCAAAGGCTTGAAAAAAACATGTAATATGCAGTTTGGCAACTTCACCGGAAAACTTTATTCTTGTGAGGATTTTATATTTCTATAAACAAAGCCTTAAAATATGTTTTCACAAGGTAAAGCTGCAAAATGCTAAATTACGGTCTTTCACTCAGGTGCACACTCATAAGAAAACAGTTAGCGAGGTGTGAAAGGGAGGATGACGTCACTGTGTTTGTGTTGTTAATAATATATTTTTGTTTCAATTATGAGCCATTTAACAACATTCATAATAATAATAATAAGTTATTAGTTTAGCCAAAAACGATAATTCCGTCTTTGATTACTTACCCTCATGTCGTTCCAAACCAGTAAGACCTTCGTTCATCTTCGAAATACAATTTATTATATTTTTTTGATAAAATCCGAGAGCTTAAAAAACTTTACAGTCCAAATTTTAGAGCCACATTCTAATCAATAATCCAAAAATCTGATCAAAATTTAGCCTTCCCATTACAAGGTGATATTTGACTCCTTAAAGTGATTTACAGGGGAACTTGTTTTTACCTTTGTAATGGTATTTTTTAACTTTATTAAAAGTATGTCATCTTTCACGTCAATTTTTAAAAAATTATATTTTATAAGCTTTTTAAATGTTCTAATCAAAACAACAGAATAAGAATAAGTTACCAATCAAATGAAATCCGTATTAACAAAATTAACTTAAGTGGCACAGAAGAACACAAAAGTGGCTTGTAGGTGTATATCCATATGTTTAATGAGGCTCAGAGGTGGCATGAGTGCAATCAAATTCATAAATTCATGTTGAGATTAATGTTTTAAATATAAAATTTAAAATATAGAAATATTAAATGATTTAAATAACTGAAAAGATACTTTAAAATGAAACTAAAACTGCCAGAAGGTGGCGGCAAGTCACTGATTTAAGTACTAAATCATTCATTCATTCGATTCGTTTGAACAGCTGATTCACTCAGGAATAATGCAAGTGAGCGTCTTTATGAATGGGAAATTGAATCATTGACTCACTAGATTCTTTTAAAAACGCATGTTCATTCATAAACAAACGCCGCTGTGTTTGAATAGAGATGTGCAGATGTGCAAAATCTGGCAACAGTGTTATAGTCAGACCATGTAAGTCACTTAATATTAACTTCTTGTTTATTTAACTGTTGTATCAAATCAATATCTCATTTACAAACTCCCTTAAAAATCATTCAAATCTATCACTCATCTTAGTTCGTTGTGATCTCACGAAGTTCCATTATAAGGAATCTCTTATTTTCATTCTCTCTACACTTTGTTTATGAAAGGATTTGTGAGATATGTCTGTGATACATTACTAAACGTTGCAAAAACATGTAGAAACCTTTGAAGTTCCCTTCAGCGCAAACACAAATATGCTTATCGAGTTTAAACTGCATGGCGAGTCACTTGTTGCCTACTTATTTTGGAATTTACATATGGGTCAAGGGATAAAAATAATTAAAGAATGATCACATTAACACATTGCATTTTTAAATTAGTAGCTTTAATTTCAACACAGAAAAATTTCACACATCACCTCTTAGATTAATCCTAATGGAAAGATTTCACTAGAGAATTATATTCAGCAAGTCTCCCCCAGGAATATTCTTTCTCTCTTCTAGAGCTACATAGGAACTCAAATCATGATTCAAAGCATGTTCCTTTGAGAGAGAACATGAAACCACTTGTGTCCCCACAAGTGAGAAGAAATGAGGAGGACCACTAAAATCAGTGCGGATATTAGAAAACGTGCACAGACAAACAGGAGATGAAAAGCATGTTTCACTAAAGACTAAGAATGAGTTCAGCGTTTTTTAATCAGCGCTGGCAGTAAATTCCATAAAGGCCGGGTGGGATGTTTTAGAGAACCGAAGACCGGAGCCTTGATGAAATGCAGAATTAAATTTTACCCAGCAATTTAGCATGGCCAGCATGGCAAAATGTTAAAACCAAGATCTAATCTCAAGGATGAACTCAAAAAGGGACGCAGGACTTACTGTATTGTAATGATTGTGATTTGATATGCTAGACTCAAGAGCCACAACACCAAAATGAGTATTTGATTATATCTGACATTTTCCTGCACAGAGAAAACCCTTTTCATCTGTAACAGTAAAAAAATGACAATAAACAGGGCCCTACAGTCCGACCATTTCAGTCGCATTTGCGGGTGAAAACTGCCTGTGACTATGAAAAAATATTTAGGAGCACCACTGCGACTGACCAGATCAGCGTACTTGTGTTTGCACTGAGGGGAGCTGAGGTGTTTTTGCAACTTTGAGTAATGTATCACAGACATATCTCACAAATCTTTTCATAAACAAAGTGTAGAGAGACTGTAAATAAGAGATTGATTGTGCAGTGTAGAGAGCTTCCTTGATTATAATGAAACTTTGTGAGATCGTGATGAACTAAGATGAGTAACAGATTTTAATGATTCTTAGAGGAGTTTTAAATGAGATACTGATTTAATACAACAATTAAATAAACAAGAAGTTAAAGGAGAACTCCACTTCCAGAACAACAATTTACAAATAATTTACTCACCCCCTTGTCATCCAAGATGTTTTTGTCTTTCTGTCTTTAGTCGTAAAGGCATTATGGTTTTTGAGGAAAGCATTTCAGGATTTTTCTCCATATAATGGACTTGATTGGTGCCCTGATTTTGAACTTCCAAAATGTAGTTTAAATGCAGCTTCAAAGGGCTCTAAATGATCCCAGCCGAGGAGGAAGGGTCTTATCTAGTGAAACGATCAGTCATTTTTTTCAAAAAATAAAAATTTGTATACTTTTTAAGCACAAAAGCTCACGTAGCACAGGCTCTGGGATGCGCGTCCACGATGCTACGAATTAGTAATGGGTCGTTCTTGAACAATTCTATCATTTTGAACGAATCTTTAATCTGACTCGGGAAGAACGAGTCGTCTCGGGGAGTGATTTGTTCAGTCGTGCATGCGTAACATCCTATTAGGTTCTGTACTGGAATTAGTTCACCAGTTTCGAGTCTTCAGGTTTTTCGAGTCGTTCGTTCATCTTATGGGGCTGTCACGTGATGAACGAACGACTCAAACCCGAAAACTTGTCAGATAAGAGGTGAGGTGAGTTTATCATAGATTAAAGACCCAGGTAAACAATGAATTAATCTTTTCTGTTTATAGCATTATAGTTTTGTCTTGTTTGTAGTGTGATCAACGTTTGTGTAAGCAGTAGATGTGTAAGGAAGTAATATGTAACATTTTAATTATATTTTGCTACAATGAACGAAAAAAGATTCGTTCATTTTAATGAATGAGACTCAGAGGTCCGAGTCAGTAAAATGATCCGAACTTCCCATCAATACTATGAATCATGTGTAAGTTCATCGTCTGTGTACTGAGTATGGTGAAAAACCGCCTGCGTTCCACGTGACCTTTTAACGTGATTCAATAGTATGTAGCATCGTGAACGCACATCCCAGAGCCTGTGCTACACAAGCTTTTGTGCTTAAAAAGTATAAAAAAAATATTTTCCAAAAAACCCAAAGACTCGAAACAGGTGAACTAATTCCTGTACAGAACCTAATAGGATGTTGCACATGCACGACTGAACAAATCACTCCCTGAGACGACTCTTTCTTCCCGAGTCACATCAAAGATTCGTTCAAAATGAAAGAATCGTTCAAGAATGACCCATTACTAATTTGTAGCATCGTGGACGTGCATCCCAGAGCCTGTGCTACACAAGTTTTGTGCTTAAAAAGTATACAAATTTTAATTTTTCGAAAAAAAATGACCAGATATCGTTTCGCTAGATAAGACTCTTGTTCCTCGGCTGGGATCGTTTAGAGCCCTTTGAAGCTGCATTTTGGAAGTTCAAAATTGGGGCACCAATGAAGTCCATTATATGGAAAAAAATTCTGAAATCCTCAAAATTAGTTTGAAACAAGTCACAACTGAGCCGCTGCTCATCTCCATTCAAACACAGCAGTGTTTTGTTTATGAATGAACGTGCGTTTTAAACTAATCTAGTGAGTCAATAATTCAACTTCCCATTCAAACAGACTTTTTATAATTGCTTTATTCCTAAATGAATCAGCCATTTGAACGAATCAAATGAATGAATGATTCAGTAATAAAATCAGTGATTTGCCACTACCTACTCGCAGTTTTAGTTTCATTTTTAAAGTATCTTTTCAGTTATTTAAATAATTTAATATTTCAATATTCAAACTTTTATATTTAAAATTTATATTTATTTATATTTATATTTAAATCAAATTATGAATTTGATTGCACTCATGCCACCTCTGAGCCTCATTAAACATGAAAATATATAAAATACATTTTTCATAAATAGTATCAGGTTAATATCAGTTTCAGTTTAAAAAAACAAACAGTTATCCATAATTTTACAGGTGTTTAGATAAAATGTTTATTTGTTTTAAAATCTCCCTCAAGGGCTTTTATTTAAGTTGTAATTAGATTCAATCTGGCCTCATTAATTACATTTAATATAATAAAAGTGTATATTTACAGTATGCATTCATTAACTCCAAATCATCAGTCCCAGCATCTCTCCAGCAAAACTTAAGGACATACAGTAACCACAATTCTTTAAGGATTTTATTTTGTGCTTTAAGAGCAACGCTAAAAATAACAGTATGTATTTAGAGCAGGTAAGCACACCTGTGCTTTATAAAATACAGGTGGCTGGATACAAAAATAGAAGAGGAAAAATAGGTGAGTATGCAAGTTTCATGCTTAGAAGTCGTATGTGAGCCAGTACGCTTCAAAATTCTCCAAAACACCCTCATTCTGTGGAGAAACTGGAGGCGAGATGTAAAAAAAAACAATGTGGGAAGAGCCTACAGAAAAGAGCCAATCATATCTATTGATAGCACACAATTAAAATCAAACATGATTGTGAAAGCCTGGAACATCCATCTTCTTTTTTTTTGTTTTTACACACCTTTCACTGGTGCCACGGTTTTGCCACTGCACATGCACAAATACGGGCTGTGTTTTTATTTCGTTTTGTCCCCGGTGGCATCACTCGTGTCAAGATATGCAGATGATTATATCCAAAAACACACACACATGCTTTGTGCCTATGAATGACTGACAGTGGAACAACAAAAACACCAGTCTGAATAAAGCATGAGCCTTTATAAAAAGACGACTTTGTCCCTTGTCAGTTGCCATAGTAAAAACCTGTTTGGTGGCTTCTCCCAAAATAGCAAACAAAAACTCAAATACTCCATCTCTCTCTCTTTTTCTCTTCCTCCAGTCCCTCTCTCTTGTGACATGAACCCCTGGGAAAGGGATAAAACCAGAAATAACAACAAAAGAACTGAAAACGACAGTGAAAAGTGACTTGCGCTTCGAGATCACAGGTCAAACCTAAGGCAGTGGACAGGATTGTAGAATTTGGCAAAAATAGTACAAATATACCACTATGATATAGTATTGTGTGAAAATAGGAAATGTAGGAAAAACTGAGAGGAGAAGAGACAACCACCAGCTTTGCCCTTACTAAAAAGTAGTATACTTCAAGTTTATTTTATTAAGTATACTTAAGTAAAGTTCAAGTATATTTTTAAGTATACTTTATGTAGTAAGTATACAAATATCAGTGTACTAGTAGAATACTTGTAAGTGTACTATTTCAGTATTTTTTGGCCCACTTTCTAGTATATAAAAGTATACTTTTACATGTAGTTTTAGTTGTACTGCAACAATATTAAAAGTGAACTTATAGGTATACTGATAGTTTACTAAGTAAATACTTGTAGCATTTTTAGTACACTTTGAAGTATAGTCTCAGTAAACTACTAGTTTAGTAGTTTTATACTGCAAGTATACTCATAAGGTTTTTTTAAGTGAACTTTACATCATACTTTAAGTATAGTACTATGTCCCTATTTAGGTATTATTTTTGTATATATTTTGTTATATGAATATTTGAACATACAAAACATCAAAAGAAAGAACAGGGCATCTGCTTGTAAACAAAAACATTTTATTCTAGCTTGATGCATTCTTTTTTATAAACACTTGAATGTGGGTAAGTTTAAAAAAGTTTGAAAAAAGACTGAACTAGATTTAGAATGATAATCAAAACACAGATGGAATTAATCAACACCCCAGACCTTGACAGTCATTATTACCTCTTCATGGGTCGACATTTTATTCCATAATGTTACAGTTTTGATGATTTTTTTTCTGATGATCCTGTTAGATTACATGTGAAAGCATCTATTGTTTCGGTTTCTTCTTCGCTTGTGTTTTGGAAATTCTGTACAGAAGTCCCCCTACCATATAACAATGAAAACATGGAATCCCTACGCTTAGTATAGTATTTTAAGCATATTTTTCTTTAGTGCCACATGATCCTTCAGAAATCATTGTAATATGTGACCCTGAACCACAAAACCAGTCATAAGGGTAATTTTTTTTGTTTAATTGAGATTTATACTTAATCTGAACATTTAATAAATTAGCTTTCCATTAATGTATGGATTGTTAGGACAGGACAATATTTGGCCGAGATACAACTATTTGAAAATCTGGAATCTGAGAGTGAAAAAAATCGAAATAGTTCTTAGCAATGCATATTACTAATTTAAAAAATAATAATAAAATAAAAGATTTTTATATATTTACGGTAGGAAACTTACAAAATATCTTTATGGAACATGATCTTTACCTAATATCCTAATGATTTTTGGCATAAAAGAAAAATCGATAATTTTGACCCACCCAATGTATTTTTGGCTATTGCTACAAATATATCCGTGCTACTTATGACTGGTTTTGTAGTTCAGGGCCACACATGATGATTTGCTGCTAAAAGTTGCTATTTTGAAACAGCCCTGGCTTGTTTGTGATTGTGTTGCCTAGCATTTTTGCTTTTAGAAAGACTTGTCATGGGAAATTAACACTCAAACCCTGTTGTTATGTTAAATTAATGTTATTATTCTGCTGTTAAATTAATTAGTTCAGATAAACTTGGAAATCATTAGTCTGGTAAACAAACGCAATATATAAACTAAAGCACTGATGAAAACTGTAGGCAGCTACTGTGCCACACAGCGGGCTTCAGGCCGCGTGCCAGAGAACAGTTTACGACCTTCACAGCACTTTTGTCAGGGAGAAAGAATAAATCACACATAGCAAAGAGGTTCCTTCAATGCTTTTCTCTGTCTGGTCCTTTCCCTTTTACTTTTTAAGGCTGTCCCTCTATTTCCTCTCTTGTCCTTTCTCCTCTTTCCCACCTTACATTTTGCCACTCACTCCTGCAGAAGTTGGAAGACAGGTATGATCAATTCTCAGGCGTCTCCTGTTCTGAGTCGGCCTCCCTCTCTCTCTCTCCCCTTGCCCTGATCTATGGCCGTGTCAGCGCAGTCTGAAGGTGTAAAAGGCAACAGAGCAGCACTAATGAATTGAAGTAGAGCGCGGCTGCTTTTAAGCAGACAGAGGAGCTTTTCTGATTTACACACAGGGACAGGAAGAGGGGGACATAAAGACCGGCACTCCTCCGTAGACATGGTGGCTTTTACTGCAATGAACGGAACTGTATTTTCCAGCGCAGACAGGATTACTGTGACCCATCTGACCACTAAAGTGATGGTACAGTGGTTTGCAGCTGCTTATGATTTGCTCCAAATTTGATGCTTTGTTATACATGAAAATATATTATTCCATACGCAATTTCATTCAAAGTCTTTTTTAATCATCTTGGTGTTTTCCCCCCCCCCAAAAAATAAAACATCCGCAAGGATGTTTATAACTCAATTTAACTCAACAATAGCGAGTTTGTCCATTCTGAGAGAAAAAAAGGCAGAAGTGTGTGGGATATAAACTCAAAAGAGACAATGACAAGTTGATTTTTCTAATCAGAATTGTGAGATATAATCTCGGAATTGCAAGAATTAAGTCAGAATTTTGAAATATAAACTCAAATTTACTATTTTTATTCTTTTATTCCATGGTTTCCTTAGATTGCCACTTGAAAACCGTCATTTTCTGCCACCAGATAGGCTCCGCCCACAAAAAATGTCATCACTGTTTGCAAACACCGAATTGGTCTATACAGACAGAAACTTAAAAGTCTTCACAGCAACCAGTCAAAATAAAAGTTTGATTTAATTTGAAGAAACTGTGACAAAAATATATTACTTAATGTAAAGACAATAATACTACTAATAATAAAATTAAAACATTATTTTTCACAGAAAATTTACATAATTTACCAGAATTTATTTACCAGAAAAATGTAAATACACAACACTGTTTTTTTTTTTTTTTTAGTATTTCTATAAATAAATAAATCTGTTTATACAATCAATTATTTAGAGAGGATTTTAAATTTTGAATTTGAGAAAAAAAAAAAATGTGTAAATTACATTATTTCAATTTATCAGACATGTTTTTTGATTAACAAAATTTTAACTATAAAAACAGTCAAAAAAAAAAAAAAAAACGAATTTGGAAAAAAAATAAATGCATTTCATAGGGCTCTATTTATGCTAAAGACCCACTGTGCACAGATTTATATCCATGTCAGTGTCATCGGCCAAGTTTGACACAATGCTACTGTATAACTTATAGACTGTACTGTCTATAATGTACTTTTATACATATTTTGTGTCATTTTTGGATGACACTTGCTTATCTAACTACTAAAGCATTGGTACAACGGTTTGCAAATGTATTTATGATGGCAATTTTTTCCAAACCTGAGCGTTTTTCAACAAAAACCTTGCAAAAAATACTTTATACTGAGTCCACGAGTCTAAAACATTAACATATCTTTTTTTTTAAGTCTAGGTCAACTTATTTACTCATTGGGATGTCAAACACTACATTCAGAAGTACCTTGTGCTTAAAAAAAAAAAAAAAAAGTAAATATAAAGTAAATATTTTATGCATCCTTGACATTTATTTACTAGATAACAGGCCTTTAGTACAGCAACAAATTGACAAAAAAACACCACTGATAAACCTGTGCCCAGGCCTTCAATAAGGTATGGGTTGTGAACACACGCTATATCATGAATATAAAACTTCTGTTTGTTCAAATCAGCACACCTACAACTACTTAGAAACCCACAGTACCATCGCTGCGACCGTATGATACCCAGCAGGCTTTGCCGTGTGAGTGCTTCCAGCAATACTAATAACATTAAGACTATCAGCCGCCCCTCTTATCTTAAGACCATCTTTAATTTCCTCTTTGCTTGTATTCAGAGCAGGCACCCGGCGACAATCGCCCGGGCCTGCAGAGAGAGAAAATGACAAGTTGCGATTTTTTCAAGTATTTTATGCGGCGCAAGTTGTTTTGTGAGCGCAGTGGGCTTTGCTCCGGAATAAGCCGTCGTGGTCGAGGCTCCTTTCATGTGGCGTCTTCAAAGCCCAGCGAGGGGAGCGTTTATTTAAATCTTTTACAGCAAATGCGCTAGCATCTCTATGAAGGTGGCGATACAAGATTAACAACTTTTTTCAAAGTCACGCCACAATTATTTTCCTCCTTCCTCATCCTCGGAACGATTCACATTGTTTGTTGGTAATCCCTGAAGCGAGTCATATTGATATATTTGTGCAACACTTTGCAGACTCTATTAATCACGTGTGAATAATTGATAAGCCATGTTGGGGAAACAATGACACTTCCTCTTTAGAGCAAACTAATGATCCTCGTTGCAGGGGCTCCTGATTTCATAGAGAGAGAGGGAGCGAGCAATAGTGGCGATGGCTGAAAAAGAAAATGAAATGCCAAAAAGGTACATTTTAAGCAACTGACTTTTGAGATTGCGGGAAGCAAGGAAACAAGAGAGGAAAACATGATGACTGACAGTTTCAGGCAGAATAACAGGATGTAACCGGACTGTTTTATGTAACAATGTGCACTGTGAATTAAATTTAAAAGACAGTTAGTTCTAAAACCCATCTGTTTCACTTCACAATACTCAAGAGGAACAGAGAATAACAATGCGTGTGCACAAGACAAGTAAATGCATCGTCATCTTAAATGTGACGTGAACTAAAGATGGTTTCAGATAGTTGACAAGTAGAAACTGAGAGAATGCAAACGTATGAGGACAAAGACATGACGGGGTAAAAAAAAAAACAGAGAGAGAGGGAAAATCATGGCCGTCTTCCTTAAAAAGGACAAAATGATTCAGAGTCCTTTTATTATTTTTTTCCCTAGTAGCAAAAAAAAGAAAAACACCAGCACAAGTGGAAGAAAAAGGACAAAATATTCATCAATAATTGAACAGTGAAGTCTCTCGAGTTTTGCGCTGTCATATGTAGACGCGTCAACTCAGACAGACTAAACCCAGGAGAGACGGCGAGAGAGAGACACGCACAGGCGCACATGCCCGCTCGCACCTCATTTAGATACTGCTAACAATTAGACGGCTCAATCAATAAACAATACTGTCCTGTTCTGATGCATTAACAGATGGCAAACATGGAAGCAAGCCTGTGGAAAGTCCTCTAAAGTTAAATGCACTTTTAAAAGTTTGCCTTCCCTGAGGGCCAAAAGCTTTCCCTCTCAAAACTGTGATTCATAGACCCACCTTAAGTCGACTTTCCGCGCGATATGATTTATGTCTGAGAGACCCCCAAAGGCACCTTGAAGTTCAAAAGACTTGACATACAATTAAACACCAGCAATGCCTGGAAGATATTTGGGGGGGTTTCTGGGAGTAAAAATAAACTCCAGAGTGATAATGATGTAATAATGATCCAAGGAGAGTGGATTATTGACTTTGCTTTGCAAACAAAGATGAAAAGCAGTGATCGATGGATAAAAATCTTTCATCTGCGTAAGTAAATGTATCGCCTAAAGTTACTTCAGATCTGGAAAATTGGAAAGGCTGCAATGCTCAGCCTGGATGAGCATGTGAGCCCTATTTACTACAAAATAAGCCATTAAATCATGGTGAAGGTTTCCAAACATAGCTCTTTTTATAGAGATTACAGGTAAACCTGGAGCAACACCAGCTGGAAACCGTATACTCCTGCAACACGGCTCATTGTTTAATTCTCTAGATCTCTGAACACTTATTTAATGCCAGTGACTTAATTAAATAAGTGCAGTCTGTGAATACAAATCCATTTTGTTTCAAAACTTCCTGTTTGAAACAAATCTCCAGTACACTGCAAATCTAAACTCTCCAATGTAAATGTAGGAAGGGGATATATAAAAGTTAATACGATCAACACTGATTTCAAAATACTAACAATGTACAGTATAATTTACACTACCAGTCAAAAAGTTTTTTTTTAAAGAAGTCTCTTCTGCTCACCAAGCCTGCATTTGATCCACGTACAGCCAAAACAGTAAAAAAAAAAAAATACTATTTAAAATAACTCTTTTCTATTTGAATATATTTTAAAATGTAATTTATTCCTGTGATCAAAGCTAGATTTTTAGCATCATCACACCAGTCTTCAGTGTCACATGATCCTTCAGAAATCATTTTAATATGCTCATTTGCTGTTCAAGAAACATTTATTATTATTATCAATATTTAAAACCATTGAATACTTTTTTTTTTCAGGATTCTTTGATATATAGAAAGATCCATCAGCATTTATCTGAAATAAAAAGGTTTTGTAACATTATACACTATACCATTCAAAAACTTGGAGTCAGTATAATTTCTTTTTTTTTTTTTTTTTTTGAGTATAATTTACTTTTATTTGGCAGGGATGCATTAAATTAATCAAAAGTGATGATAAAGACATTTATAATGTCACAAACGACATTATATCTAATCGACATCTATTTCAGATAAATACTGGTCTTCTGACCTTTATATTCATTAAACATACCTGAAAAAAATCTACTCAGCTGTTTTCAACATAATAATAATAAATGTTTTTAAGCAGCAAATCATAATATTAGAACGATTTCTGAAGGATCATGTGACTGGAGTAATGATGCTAAAAATTCATGAAATCACAGGAATAAATTTTAAAATATATTTAAATAGAAAACAGTTTTTTTTTTAACCCTCTAACTGTCACCGTCCCCTCTGTGGGACGCGTAAGTTTACTTCACCATATTGCAAATAAATCCTAATCTAATCATGACAAACTATACATCGTTGGAAAGGTCTAAGACTCCTAAATAGATATTTTATACAGTGGCCGAGAGAGCTCAACGCGCTGCAACTTAAGAAAACACATTCAAACAGAAAAAAACGACAACAAATTAAGAAAACACCTTCATCAGTTTGACAACACAGGCGCTGCAAATCCTCGCAACGCAAACACAAATCCGGAAATGCGCTGCAAATTCTCACAACACAACCAAACACACGAACGCGCTGCAAATAGCACGGACCACAACGGAAATGTTTCAGGGGGACCTCAAAAAGTGACGGACCCGGCTGGGACCTGAATTTTGACCTGATTTTAACCATTAATGAAGCGTTGCATTTTTTTTTCGTTAACTTTTAACGTTATATTTATTTGCATGTATTTATTTATTTATATATTTATTTGCAATTAAGTTAATAACGTTTCGCAGTTAAGTGTGTAATTCGTCAGATTAGTCTAATAATATCCAAGAGACCAATGAATCGTATGATCAGGATGTTAAACAAAATAATCAGGTCCAGACACTGAACATTTATTTTTCTATTGCCCTTATGCTATTTCATTTTGGACTGGCTTTAAAGATAAAGACAAAGATATTAAGCAAACCCCTTAATTTAGATTTTCATAATATATATATATATATATATATATATATATATATATATATATTAACCCCTCTTTTTCTGAAACAGGTTTATATTGTAAATCTCTTAATTATCTTAGCAAAGTTTTATATTCACAAGTCAAAAGTAAGTCAGAAGAAACCATTATCTCATTACCCTCTCTAAATGAGATCTCAAAATAAGAAGCTCATAAAAACAAACAAATTTGAAAGTTTTTTAATGTATGTAACTGCCCTGGAATTTCCTTTTTTTTTCTTTCTTTCTTTCTTCTGGTATGTTTGTGTTCATTTTGGGCGTTTTCTCTTTCTGCTGTTATTTATTTTTATTTTTTTTGCAGTTGAATTTGCAATTTGAAATGTTGCCTTGTTTTTTTGTTCGATGATGAAACGGAATAATAAAAAATAAATAAATAATAATAATAATAATCACGTCCCAGCCGGGTCCGTCACTTTTTGAGGTCCTCCTGAAACATTTCCGTTGTGGTCCGTGCTATTTGCAGCGCGTTTGTGTGATTGCAGCGCGTTCGTGTGTTTGGTTGTGTTGTGAGAATTTGCAGCGCATTTCCGGATTTGTGTTTGCGTTGCGAGGATTTGCAGCGCCTGTGTTGTCAAACTGATGAAGGCGTTTTCTTAATTTGTTGTCGTTTTTTTTCTGTTTGCATGTGTTTTCTTAAGTTGCAGCGCGTTGAGCTCTCTCGGCCACCGTAATTTTACCATATTTTTGTGTTACAAATTATGTAGGAAAAGTAATAGATTAATATATGTCAAGAGTGCAACTTAAAAAAAAATCTACATCATATCATGAGTTCTGACCTTTGTCACAAAAGACTTTCTTCGTTGCCTTTTTCCCTCTCACGTTTTAGAAATCATAAGAAATTATATATCAGTTCAAAACTTAAAATCTCAAAATTCACCCTTTGAAAGGCATTTTTAAATCAGACATTGCATCATTAAAAATTGACTGTTTAAAAACTTTTGATTGGTACTGTAACTGCTCAAGTACTCAATCGATAAATCAATCAGGGATTTGTTTGGATACAGTTACTGAACATCAACCGGTGTGAAAAGTTCTGAAAAGTAATCAAGTCAAACAATTGTATTCTTGAAACTGATCACACTTCCAAATATTCATTCCACAGCGCATGCATATTTGTAAAACCTACAATAGCAATCACAATCTTATCTATTGAAGCCTTACTCCACCTGTGGTTAGAGACCACCATGGCTATTATGAAAGGCCTCCATCCATCAAAGCAGATCCATCAGGATCAATAATGTTCAATACTGTCCTCCTCACAAAGAACACTGTGGCGGGTATAAGGACACATACGGAGATAACAAATGAGACTATTGAAAACAGAAAGACATAAGGTGAGCCTTGTTATTTCTTAGTCCACTGCAAGGCTGTTGCTACATTTTATCTAAACATATTTTTCATTGCCAGTGTGGTTATTATAATGCAGTATTCTCAGTAAAGCTCTTCTGGAACAATTTTTATTGTGAAAATTGAAAGTGCCATATTTTCAGTAAGCAATATCACTCTCACAACATAAATCCAATAACTTATGTTTTAAACTAGATTTAGACAGTTTCTATATTACTCTGCCAAAACAGTCCCAAAAGAAAAGTAAGTAAGTTAGAGTCCTACGAGGACATAAACACTTTTTACAAGTCAGATCAACTGTTACCTCATATAAAAATAAATCATTTAACAGAATAATAATAAGAGCTGCACAAGTAGCATATATAATAACCCGAAGCAGATCTATACAGGTGGAGCTGGGGAGGTGGAGGGTTTCAAAGGAACTCTAAAAGCACGCTGTGAACTGCTCTAGTAGATGCTAGCCAGCCATTTAAATGTAACACAGCAAGCTCACTGGCTGCCTATGTAACATGAACAAATTAGCATGTGCCAAGTACTTTAACGCTGTGAGTATCATCAGTTTGCATTAACAACCCTGTGCCATCTAGATTGTCATGACAGAACTTGGCATTTATTCTAGTTTGTAATGGTCTGAGTAAGTGTTAAAAGGCTAAGACTAAGAAAGTATGTAAATAAATGAATAAATGAATAAATTCATGCTTTAATCAGCAAAGGATTTAAGGACACGCTCACTTCTGGTGAAGACTCAGGCGTGCATATGTCTCTCCATGTTTTCTGCCTGATGGTGTCCTCAGAGAATAGCCTATAACATGTGCAAACATTACTTCACAAATGATTCACCACTTTCTCTTTGACTCAGAGCAGGTCTGTGCTACAGGGACAGTTGCATATGAAAAAAAAAATCATATTTCTCAGACAGGATGGAGAAAAGAAAATTTTCAGCGTGTTTGTTGAACGTCTCCCCAAGTGAGTCACAGTGGCATTCAGATCCTTAGCACATATGCACTGAAATGACAAACTAAGTAAATTGTGATGAAAATAGAGGGAAAAGATAGAATGGTGATTAGTCAAAGAGAAGAAGCAAAAAATCATCAAAAGAAAACCAGTGTAGGATTGTATGTGTAGGGACCTATGATTTCCGCTATGCGGAAAACGCAGACAGAATCACGGAATCCAGTCATAAAAATGGAATTTACTGTATAAAACAGAATGTCAGGGAATTTGCTGAATTTTGGATGAATAAATCGAAAGTAGGTCAATACATTTAACGCATGTCTGTGAATATTAAGTCGCAAAAATACTATTTAAATATGAATCCTGCATGTTCTGTGTGTTTTTGTGTTAATGAATGGTGCAGACGTGTGGTTTTATTTACTACACACATATTAAAGCACGCGTGATGCTTGCTGCATTTTCAGCCTCTGCTGCCTCAAAATATGAGTACATGAACACAAACAATCTCTATAACTGCTCTGAAAGTCACTCATGAGCATTTTACTGTTTCTTGTGAGAAATAACTATTGTCAAATCATATACAAACAGAAACTTAAAGGTCTTCACAGCAACCCATCAAAATAAAAGCTTGGTTTAACTTGAAATTGTGACAGAAATATATGACTTACTGTAATGATAGTACTACTACTATTAATTAATTACTATTTTTAAAAAAATTTTAATGGAATTTTTTTTTTTTTTTTAATACCAGAAAAATGTAAATATACATATTTCCAAGAAAAAATTAATTAAATAAAAATAAAATAATAATAAAAATGAACTAGAGATGCTTTTGATTATTAAAATTCAATGAAACCATTAAAATGGAATCCAAAAAATGAATGGAAAACACAAATCTGGTCAACTTAAAACTGAATCTGAGAATAAAATACATTTTATAGAACGCTGGAAATTTTATTTTTAATCAAACTTTAATACACTGCTGTGAAATTGTGTACATTTTATTTGTTTTCAATTAATCAGACATGCTTTTTGATTATTATTTGTTAATTTAACCATTAAAACAGTCTAGAAAAATTAAAACTGAAAAAAAAAAATGAATTAATAGATTAATAAATAGAACAGAATTTGGGGGGGAAACGATTTCATAGGGCCCTGTATGTGTACAAAAAAAAAGAAGTGAGCGAATAAGAGAGTACATGTTTTAGAAGGTTTGAAAAAGAACAAGTGAGAGCAGTGAAAAACTGTCAGTTTAAGGTATAAACGAGAAAGGTTTACCTACACTCTAACCAAAAAAAAAAAAAAAAAAAAAAAAAAAAAAAGCAAGAGCAACGAGAACTGATTCTTTTAAAAATACAGCAGTGTACTATATAGTGTGAGAGACCTAGTGAAAATGCTATTTTGCATTTTCTAATTTAATTAGGGGTGTCAATTAAACACATTCATTTTGGTGCAATTAATTATACAAAACATGGGAAAAATTACCATAATGGCATCCAGTCAGTCTGAGATGGCAGGAACTGGCCACCACTGGTACACATTGAGCAGCACCAACACACAGAGAAAGGGGTGGGGGGTAATATCTCCTGTTGCTCTGACGTGGTTTGATTGCTTAAAATTTATGTCCAGTTCCTTGGTAAACCACATCATCATGCACCCCGATCACAATCACCACATAAACATCATGGCCGTTCCGCTATAATCACAACCCTGATTGTAGTAATCTGCGGTTTCTCTAATGCAGTTAGATCGTTCAGTTACGGAACAGATGATGCTATATAGCAGCATCAGTTTTAGCCCCCGCGCCGGCAGCAGCCCTTGTTGCTGTTCTTCTTTCAATAATTGTTTTCGATTCCTCTGCTTCTTGTCATTATAAGCTGAAATGCCTCCAGCAGACAGTGATTGGCTGAGTAAAAACTGCGCAGACAGGGAATTTCAGTGGCATCTGAGCTAAACATAAAGTCAAGAGTAAAGTTGCTGAGCATCAGGCTAAAATTGAGCAGTGGAGTTATGTATGTAACAAAAAGTGCAGAGTTTCCATGTTAGGAAAAACCTAAAAAAGACCCGAAGACTGAAGCAGATTTTCATAATCTCCTGAGTCCTAACAAACTTGGTTCAGTAAGATCAGGGAATGTTTTAAGGGGATATATGTCACTTTTTCAATGTTAAAATACTTTTTATGGCTTTTTGTGCAGAGACAGCTGCGAATAAGTCATTCGTAGACTGACTTTCCCAAAAACTGTAAACACCATGGCGCAATGGAGCTGTCAATATTTGAACGGCAGATGAGAGAAGACCTGTTTGGAAATAGTATTTTTGCTATTCAGTTTCAAGCGGTGGAAATTCTACACTGTACCAAAAAAAAAATAAAATTGCATGCTCTTTTTCTTCTGTTCAGACTCTTCGGCTCTCTGATGGAAAACATAATTGATCAATTTTTCAACATGCACCTTTTTAAAATGTCAGGAGAGCATACGCAGATGCAGAATATTAATGAACAAAAATTTAAATGAGTATTCACAGATTTGGCAGACTAAAACGATAGCAGAATATATATATAAAAATCAAGCTTGTGAACCAGACGAGTCTCAGTGTTTAATTTCCTTTGGGTGTCACACAAAATGCTTGAAATTACACAGCCATTCTTGGCTTCTAACATGTACACTCCAATATAAACAAATATGGACAAACACACATATGAGTTTGCCTGTCCAAACTGAGAAACAGCGGTTTGATACAACACGATAATGACCAATTTGAACATATTTGACCGGTAAAATAGGGGGATTTTGGACCAATGAAATTTTACAGCGGGCGGGGCTACCTGACTCCACAGAAACAGATGAAACATGAAAGAATAGATAGATAGATAGATAGATAGATAGATAGATAGATAGATAGATAGATAGATAGATAGATAGATGATAGATAGACAGACAGACAAATAGATAGATAGATAGATAGATAGATAGATAGATAGATAGATAGATAGATAGATAGATAGATAGCCACTGAGTACACAAGCTCATGACAAATCGTCACATCTGTCCTGTTTAACTCCTAGAGAACCTCCTTAAATGCCCTGGTCTTTAATTGGGAGTTTTGCTCAGCTTGTCTATACAGAATCCCCCACAGGGGAGGGTAGCATCTTCAGTTTCAGTTTTTTTTGTATTACATCACACAGTGGTCTGTGAATTCATGAGGGAATTGATAAAGCACAAATCCCTCACACCTTCAGCACTTATACATCTCTACATAAAAGCTTTACTACCACTGAACGTCACTGTGGGTAGCAGGCACTTCTCACTGTACTCCTCCTCTAGCAACACCAGAACATTTTGGATGCTTTTGGATCCAAAATGAATGACTTAGTCTCTTAAAACCAGAGTACAGATTCCCAGAAGTCTATATTTCGTAAATATGGGCCTTGGAAGAGGTTAAATAAGTTTATTGTGCTTTGGGTACAGTAGGTAATTCTAGTGGTGACAACAACCATGAGATAAAGTGTCACTCTTCATAGATTTTACAGGCTCTGAGACACTTGTATGGTATTTCTTTGGCTCTTTTTCTAGCAAAAATGTACTTATTACTAAATGAAAACTTAAAGTGAAAACCTGATTATTTCAGGAGCCTTGTCACAAGTTCATTGATTTGAATGTTGTTGCTACTTCTGCTATATTAGCTTAAAACAATAATTTGGTATTCCTCTTGTACCACTGTCCTCTTTTATGCTAAGAAATAAGTAACCTGGCAGTTCTTTCCAGAATGGTTTCATTATTGACAGCATTAAGTATGATTCAGCAGGCTATAAAACATTTTTGACTGTCAGGAAATTACTTGCCTTTAAAAGTTTTGGTTTATCAAAAATATCCTTAAACCTACACTTTTTTTATTATTATTATTTAGTAACTTTCAGGAGGGTGTACTCATTTTTGCAACACATTTTATCACTTTGATAAGAAAATCTTACTTTGCTGAATAATTTTGACATTCTTCTTTTATTATTAATCAAGCAGGCTAGTTGGAACATTGTATCTCCAAAGAACCCTATCATGTCTTCTAAGTAAGGAGTAATTGCTGAATTTGTTAAGTTTTAGAGGGGGTGCACTCTAGATAGACAGATAGATAGATAGAAATACTGAATAATATATATAAAAAATATTTTCAGGAAGAAAAGATCATAATTCCTTCCTTCGTCTTTTTTCTTTCTATCTACCTTTTTTCCTTATTTCCTTCCTTTCATCCCACCTTCTCTGATCCTGGTGACTTCAAAACCACCAGAATTGGCTGCTGGGTGGTGGACGTGGGTAAGAGAAATAAACAAAGCTGCTCTCTGGCCCATGTGCAGGCGGAGAAGAATGAAGGAGAGGAAGAGAAACCTGCAGGGAAACAAAGAAAGCACATGTGCACGAGGGAGAGAGAGACGAATGGAAGGTACCGAACCAAGGAAGTGAAAGTCAGAAAGAGACGCAGGCCTCCAGGCGATGCTTGTTCCTTATCCAAAAGAAAGATGAAGAGCAAAATGGAAGGATGATGCGAGAAGAAAGAGCTGGTGGGCGTGCTGAGGGTGGAGGTCTGGGAAGGCACGTGGTGGAACGTCCTCAGGAGAGATGTGCGATAAACACCAAGAGTAGATCGCGCGCTGACATTTCGGCTTTGACCTTCATAACCTCCACCCAACACTCATATGTGATGTTGTTTTCCTTTCCCTCCTCCTCATCTTCCTCCAGTCTTGGCTTGGAAATGGTCTTTAGATAAGCGTATCCACAAGAAATTAACAAATTAAAGCCAAATATCAGTCTGCTAGCAAACACAAAAAGCATGTTTCAATAGATCACCATTACTCCAGTCTTCAACACAGGCTACATGGACAGTAAGATAAGCCTGCACTAATGGGCAGTGAAACATCAAGCCAGATTCATTACAATTCATGCCAATCTTGGCACATATGAGTGGACCTATAATGAGGGAGCGGAGAAGGGAATCGAAAAGAAAAATAAAACAAAAAACACAATCTATTCCATATTCTGTAGCCAGAACCGTGTCTGTATGAGGCCAAATAGACAGATTAGAGTAGCAAAATAAATAGAAGCTTGTGTATGATGAGAGACCATCGATCTCCACATAAAAATAACAACATCTCAGCTCCGTACCTGACACTGGAGGGCCAAACAGCTGATGAAAATCAATACGGTGGTTCAGGGATTGACCACAAGAACGACACAGTGTGTTCGATGAAAAAAAAATGATGCAGCACTTATGATAATCTATCAGCAGTGAAACAAACGCACTTGAAGAGTAGGAAGAGTGTGAAAATCAAACAGACTCACAGACATATTCAGTATACTTACAGATGTACGACATAGTTGAAGGTTAATGGTTAGCAATGAGCACATAAGCAGTTTAACGTCACTAAAAGTTCACCTGAAAATTGCTGGAAAGTTATTGGAAGGCATCATTTTGAAGCGAGGAAGCAGTGCGATTCTGGTGGAAGTTTGAAAACAGTTAATTATTGAATCTAACACCTTTCCCTATTAGGCCACATTCACTTGCTGTGTTCAAACAAGCCATGAACAAAGACAACATGGTAGACCCAACACAGAGCATCACAGTCAGATCCCCTGATCTTGAAGAGTTCAGAGAGACAGAGACCCCTGTCTGCCAATGAGCTTGGTAATTAGCACCACATGGAAGGATGCTGACCTTTCTATGCTGCAGGGCTGTCTGGATTTCAAGGTAAAACAAGCAGTGAGCCATCACAAAGTGTTTATCAGGACATTTATTCTTAGACCGTTCTTAAAGGTTACAAAACTGAGCCGTCAAACAGCATGTTCGTCACTTTCCTCCCTAAAACCAAACTGTGAGCAAGGAGAATTGCTGCAAATAAAGACTCTTCATGAGATCAGGGAATGTAAATTCGGGGTTGGTGTAGCGGAAGTGCAGCCAAACATCATAATCAACCAAATTTACTTGAAGGTTGGAGCTGTTGTGCAATGTTAGTACATGTGCTAGGACAGCCATATTGCTGCATGCAAATACAGAACATTCCCTTTATACTACCGTATGGTTCTCAACTGTTTTTGGGAACCAACTGACCCTTCGCAAAACCCTGCCTTCCTTAGTTACTGTTGCTATGTCCAACAAACAATGGCGCTATCACACTACACGTTTTCACACAGTGAAAAATACACGGAGCAAAAAGGAAACTGACAACATGCCGACAGACAAGACGTTGGTACGTATGAAACAAGGTCTTGGCTTTAAAATGTCATTGTTTAAGAAATTCTAACAATGTTTTGTGGCTCTTTAATGTGTTGTGACAGAACTTTTATTTCAACCACGGATAGACGTCAATACACAGAATTTTTCAAGTTTAAAGGAGAACTCCACTTCCAGAACAACAATTTACAAATAATTTACTCACCCCCTTGTCATCCAAGATGTTCATGTCTTTCTGTCTTCAGTCGTAAAGAAATTATGGTTTTTCAAGATTTATTTCCATATAATGGACTACAATGGTGCCCCAATTTTGAACTTGCAAAATGCAGTTTAAATGCAGCTTCAAAGGGCTCTAAACAATCCCATCCGCGGAAGAAGGGTCTTATCTAGCAAAATGATTTTTTCTAAAAATAAAAATGTGTATACTTCTTAAGCACAAAAGCTCACGCGCGTCCACGCTGTTGCGTTAGTATGGAACACGTCGAAAGGTCACGTGCGATGTAGGCAGAACTACAGACATTTTTTCGCCATATCCTACCTTTTTGATCCGAAGTACACAGACAATGAACTTAGACGTGATTCCATAGTACGTAACGTCAGCATGAGCTTTTGTGACGGATCGTTTCGCTAGATAAGACCCTTCTTCTGTGGATGGGATTGTTTAGAGCCCTTTGAAGCTGTATTTAAACTGCATTTTGCAAGTTCAGGGATGGACCTTTGGTCCTGGAGGCCCACTGTCCTGCAGAGTTTAGCTCCAACCCTAATTAAACACACCTTGACAAGCTAATTAGTGTCTTCCAGGTCACTAGAAAGCTACAGGCAGGTGTGTTTGATTAGAGTTGGAGCTCCAGGACCGAAGCTGCCCATCCCTGCCTTACATCTATGGGGGTTTGGACACTTCAGCAGCGTTCCTCAAATCTTGCCCTGGAGGGCCACTGCGCTACAGAGTTTAGCACCAACCCTGATCAAATTGATTAGCTTGCTCAGGAGTGTTTGATTAGGGATAGAAGTGAACTCTGCAGGAAAGTGGGCCAGATTTGAGGATCCCTGCACTATAGCTTCACATGTGAGGTGTTTTTCCTTGATTCCTCACCAGAGCCATTCACCAGCACTTGATTTAGGCACATCAAGCATGCTGCAGGCCTATTAGCTCTTGTTGTTTGGTTTGGTACCAAACAACAAGACATTTTTTGATGCTCAATGTTATCGAGGCAATTCACTCGGTGCCTAAAAACGATCAAACTCGACACCCAGTCCTATTCTATAGTAACCTTCCCAGAACAATGACTGTTTAGTGTTGCAGATGACAAGACCTAACATAATTCCCAGCCAGCAAACGTTATCCTCAAGAAGTCTTTTAGCTTGAGTTTACTAAGCTGAATTGTCTAACAAGCTGTGTTGTATGAAATGGATATGTTAGTAAACTCCCTCAAAAACACTGCATCACCTCAGAGAAGGTTATTCCAATCAATAATAAATGAAAGGACAGAAAGGTGCATTTAAAGATAGAAAAAGTAGTATAATAGACTGCCCAGATGTGAGCTAAAATCCTCCTAAGAACTTCAAGTTCTCTCCAAGATGCTTGAGGCAAGCTTTTTAGTACTACTGCCTGAGGTACAACATGGTGTTAAACTAACCTTTGGATAAAGGTCTTGAAAATACAATGTAGGAACAAACCTCACGTGGCTTGTCCAGCTTTATCAAAGGCGAACATAGTCAAAGTCAACAAAGTCAATTTTCAAGCAAGTCAATGCCCGCTACCTACTTGGCTCTGTTAAGGATAGCCTACAGACTGAAACTTCAAACTTCTACCCGTATCTACATTTCTGACGCTGCATTAACATCATTCTCTGCCTCATTTTCTCTTTAAATATTTATAACGCTAAGCCGGCCAGGTAAAAGCTTCAAACCAACAACCTAATGGTCCTGTTGCTGTGGCATGTTCCTCACCCAGGGGCTGTGGATATAACCACTCAGACTTGTAAGAAATATGAATGATGCACAGCTTGTGAGATTCATTTCAGTAGCAGAGTCGGCGGCCTGTGAGATCTGTGAGCGCTAACAGGCTAAAACACACCCTGATGAGAGCGAGAAACAAGCTGACACAGATTAAAGTATTACACTACAAAGACAGCATCAATTACCAAAGGCCTCACCCAAAGACCTTAAAGCCCCCAACACAAGAGCTGCTCACCACCCCTACGGCACTAATCAGGCTTTAATCAGACCTTAACTAATTACTGTTTCATCAGTGTATATTGTGAGGAACGGCTAACAGCCTCTTTTCCCATTACATTTAAATAGGTCTGTTTTGGATACTACAACTCCAAACAATTTAAGGGCTGAACAAACGGTCCTAAAACTCCTTATAGAACCAAAGAGGCTCATTAAGGATTAAGGCAAGTGAATAGCGAATACTAAGTGATGGATGATCTACGGGGGGAGATGAGTAGTCACAAGGCACTGAAGTTTGAGGCTTCTTTTCAGTTCATGAGTGTGAATTTGAACTGAATTGGCCACAGTGGAAGTTAAATTGGAAATTTGAATTGGAACGACAGGAAGAGGAATCTATCTCTTTAAATCTTCAACTACCAAGCACCCTAGTTAGCTAATAGATCTTTGGCCTCGTATGTATAGAGGAACCGTGAGAGGACAGGGATTGAGTAAGTTTGAACAAAGTCTTAAACTGGAAAGCATTCTGGTCCCATCTCATATTTGGCTTTCTTCTCATAATACCCCCCTCTAAAACTTCAAGGGGTCTGACACGGCAAGCAATCTACCTGGGGAGAGACCCCGGAAGATCAAAGGTCTCTTCAACATACGAGGGCTCCGTCTCTAAGCGTACAAGCTGAGTATTCAGGGCAGAATACCACAGAAACCTGGGGAGCTATGGCATTTCCCCAACTCCCAGCTCTCATTCCAAAAACACTAAAGAGAGGTTAATGCAGAGCTACCAGTAAAGGATGGGGAAGGATGGAGGGAAAAGACAGAGACAGTTGGAGGGAGGAGATGAAAAGAGAGAGTGAGAAGTGGTGAGGAGTAAATCAAGGTATGGTGGAGTGCATCAAAGCTTGTTTTTAGATGCTCCCGAAAGCTGTTCTAGAAAACTTATGCTGTAGACTTTTTGCAGATTCAATTCTTGCGTGTTCTAGTAATGAGGTTTGTCACTTAAATTCATGAGGACTTGAACGAAAATAGACCATTCTATGGAAACCTGTTTCCACCATTGAATACAAAATGAAAAGAGATAATTGTGACTTTTTAATTTGCAGTTTAGATTTTTTTTTTTTTGCAATTGCAAGTTTACATCTTGCAATTCTGACTTTTTTCTCAGAATTGAGATATAAACTAACAACTGCGAGTAATAAAGTCACCATTGCAAGATATAAACTTGCAATTCTGAGAAATTAGGACTTTTTTTTCCTCAGAATTTTGTTATATAAACTTGCAATTGCGAATTATAAAGTCAGAACTGCAAGATATAAACTCAGAATTCTGATTTTCTCTCAGACCTGTGTGATATAAACTTTGAGTTGCAACTTAAGTCAGACTTTTTCTCTCAGAATTGCAGGATATAAACTCGCAATTATTATGAGAAATAAAGTCACAATTCTGACTTTTTTTCTAGCAATTGTGAGTTTATATCTTTTCTACTTAAAAATGCAAATTATAAAGTCAGAATTACAAGATATAAAGTCAGAATTGCTAGATAAAAACTCTCAGAATTGCGAATTTAAATGACTTTATATCTTGTAATTCTGACTTTATAACTCACAATTGTGATTATCATGCATTTCTGTGAAAAAAAAGTAAGAACTGCAAGACATAAAGAGTTTATGTCTTGCAATTCTGGCTGTATAAATTGCAATTGCAAGTTTATATCCCTCAATTCTGACTTTATATCTCGCAATTCTGACTTTATAACTCGCAATTGCGAGTATATGTCATGCCTTTCTGAGGAAAAAAGTAAGAACTGTGAGTTTGTATCACATAATTCTGAGAAAAAAGGCAGAATTCTGAGATGTGAACTCGCAATTGCCAAAAAAAATTCTGAATTGTGAGATAAAAAGATGCAGTTACCTTCTAAAAAAAAATCTGCGGCAGAAACGGGCTTCCATACTATTTCGATTTGAAATGAGAATGACTTTCACAGTTCAAATCAATTCCCAAATTTAAATCCAAATTCAAAAAAACAGTTGCATAAAAAATGTTGAATGGTAAAGCAAAGTTGTCAAATCTAAGCTTAAAAATTTACCCAAAAATCATTAATTCATTAATAAGTCATAAGTCATAAGTCATTAATTACTCACCCTCATGTTGTTCCGAACTCGTAAGATCTTTGTTCATCTTCGGGACATAATTCAAGATATTTCTGATGAAGTCCGAGAGCTTTCTGACCCTCCCATAGACAGCAAGGGTACTACCACGTTCAAGGCCCAGAAAAGTACCATGATGATCGACAAAGTAGTTCATGTGACATCAGTGGTTCAACTGTAATTTTACGAAGCTACGAGAATTTTTGCACAAAAAAAAAAACTTTATTCCACATTTTCATCTACTGCATCACTAGTGGAACTGCGTTCACGAGGACCACGACGCATGCATGTGTCATTATGACATTCAACAACATGCCTTGTTTACACACGGAGAAAGACTGTATGAAAACTATTGAAATCTATTGATCTGGGTCAGAGCTGCAACACGCATGCGCCCTGGTACTCTTGTGATTGCGCGTGACAAAGTAGAGATGAAAATGTGGAATAAAGTTGTTCTTTTTGTTTTCTTTGCACAAAAAAAAAGTATTCTCGTAGCTTCGTAAAAATTACAGTTGAACCACCGATGTCACATGGACTACTTTGTTGATCATCTACATACTTTTCTGAGCCTTGAACCTGGTAGTACCCTTGCTGTTTATAAGAGGGTCAGAGAGCTCTCGGACTTAATTAAAAATATCTTAATTTGTGTTCTGAAGATGAAGAAGGTCTTAGAGTTTTGAAACAACATGAGGGTAAGTAATTAATGACAGAAATTTCATTTTTGGGTGAACCCTTTAAAAAAATTAAAAGCCTTGAAGTTTATATGCCATATAGAATTAGAAAATGACATAGAGAACAAGCACGATAATGAGAATGATAGATGAGCTATAGACAGAATATTAGATAGACAGAACTACAGTAGTCAACATTTGAAGTGGATCAAAAGTTTTCATCAAAATTGTCCTAAAACCAAAACAATACCCGTTCTTGTCTTAGGACAACCTTGATTAACTTTTTCAATCTACTTTAAATGTTGACTACTGTATACACAGAACAACTGACAGACAGAATGGTAGATAGAACGAAAGATAGAGGTAGAATGATTTAAGGGTAGAACATTAGATAGAAGAACACACTGAGGGACAGACAGATACTAGTTTTTGTGTTTTGTGGTCAGTTTTTATTCAAATGCCATGACGCCAACCCTGGCACTAATGATACAACCAGACAATCTTGGTTTGGGACTATTGCTGTCAATCCAGAGTTGCTTGCATTTCTCAACAGGCAATTACAGGAAGATGTTCACTTTACAATTTTCCTCATTATGTCAGAGGCCATCCAGCCCAATCTGGCTTGCGCCTGGGTAAACTTTTCTCAGACAACTTCCTGACCTCTTCTCACAGGCTAAAAATAAATAAATAAATAAAAAAAGAAAACTGCCGGCCGAAGGGAAACGAAGCAATGCAGCCTTACAGTAGCAGACACCTGGAGCGGGGTCACGTCCCTCACCTTCCATACTACAGAGATGCACTGCGGCAGCTCACTCGATCCTAATGACATTACCGAAGTGGTTCTGGCCATGCTGTGTGCCTCTGACATTTAAATTGACTCTGTAAATTGCATCGGCGTGACGCGGAATGAGACGAGCTATGGGCAGTATTGACTTCTCTGCAGCTGAGGAAGCTTCATTTAAAATTGGAGAGATCTCATAGTGCATGGTCAGGATGGATTCATATGTGCTGTTTCCGCCACACAAGGGGATCACAGACACTACGGTTGCCACTCTGTAATCAACCTGATTAATTATTATTAGGCCTGGAGGCAGTACGATGTGTAAAGTAATCAAACACGGGCAAAATTGCAAGTGCCTGATATTTACAGAGGCCACTGATTATTATTCTTTTCTCTTTCTCTAAGCTTTTTCCCCAGATTGTCCGCCACAGGCATGGAATGTCACAGTAAGTGCTGATTTATAGATGCTATTATTTTACCCGTCCAAAGGATACATGTAATGGCCGCTATTAGTCAGTTATAGGTGTGTTTTAATGGCCTGATGTGGTTAAGCTGAATTCTCGGCTGTGCGCTGAGGTCTATGAAGATGCGACGGCAGCCGCCGCAGTGTAATAACAGAGCAGCAGCCGGAGGGCTAGGTTTGACTGCGCCTGCACCGAGAGCAAAATGCCATAAAAACAGCAGTTTACCAGCATGGCCGTGTGTAAACATTCATTCTCCTTAACTCACACACACATACATATACATTCAAGTAGATACACACAGTGTGATTGAGAGCAGCAATCTTTATCAGCTCTGTCTTTCACTTCTCAGAATCTAAATTTATAAGCAGCTATGTGCAAACCTGGAGGCGTCGTAACTGCAGTGTGTTCAGGAAAATGCTAATATTTACTTGTGTGTATATCTGAAGGACTGAAGGATAAACTATTACTGAGGTTTGTGCAACTCCCAATGGAGAAAATAACAAATATTTTTACTGTATTCTTAAGTATTTTCTTTCTTTTTTTTATTTTGGGAAACATTTTTTTTTTTTTTACTCCATTATGTTCCACTGCCAAAGCATAATATATCTTGCTTGTGAAGAAATATATAACAGCAATCAAGCCAATTCAAACCATCATGCCACAACATGATTAGACAACCAATGCCATTCAGTATCTTTATGAATGTAAAACATTTGAGTAAAAATTATAATTTACCTCTACAGTATATTATTTAAAAAATCATAATAATAAAATGGGATAAAAAAATCCCAAAACAGTGTACAAATTAATCAGCCTAGCAACAAGACAAACACAGCAACAATACCGCAAAAATAAGTTTTCTGAGGTCATTTTCACTATAATCAATAAAATGCATATATAATATAATATAATATGTAGACTACTGTCTACATAAAAAAGAATACACTATTTTATTTATACTTTATTTTTGTAATTTAAGTGTATATAATTTTATTTTATTTCTAAATAAGACTCAGTAGGAAGCATACAAATATAAAACAATGTATTTTTTAATAATAAAATACATTATTTTATTTATACTTATATAATTTAGTATAATATAGTTATTACAAATATTATTAAATTACATTTTATTATTATTATTATTATTAATTAAATTACACAATCGCCTTTAAAGTTGTCCAAACTAAGTTCTTAGCAATGCATATAGCTAATCAAAAATAAAGTTTTGATGTATTTAAGGTAGGAAATTTACAAAATAATATCCCAATGATTTTGGCATAAAAGAAAAATTGATCATTTTGACCCATACAGTGTATTTTTGGCTACTGCTACAAATATACCCATGCTACTTAAGACTGGTTTTGTGGTCCAGGGTCACGTATAATTTCATTTTATTTCTAATTAAGACTTAACAGGAGGCATAAAAATAGAAAACATAATGATTTTTTAAAATAATAAAATAATACATTACTTTATTTATACTTACATAAATTATAGTTATTAAAATATTATTAAATCACACTTTATTATTATTATTATTATTATTATTATTATTAATTATTTAAATTACACAGGCGCAAGGCACCAGCTGCAAAACGAGAGAGCAATTCCATGGTTTTAAGGTAGTACTGGTTTCAGTTACCTAGACAAACAGTCTAATACATAGTACATAGCTGCCATGAGTGCCTCAAATAACCAAATTAGAATCAAGTATTTCAAAGAATGGTGTAATGATGTCCACTCAAATCTCCCTCTCTGATTAATAATGTCACACTGAGCTCTAACCCATCATGAAACACGATACTTGACCTCAAGTGCAATCTGTATACCTCATCCACCTATCGTAACTCCTAAAGCAGCTACATAAGCACGCAGGTACGCGCACGGTCACACACATAACACTCTGAAGATCTAGGAATGACAATACCAGACCAAAACACTTGAATGATGAGCAAAATGAGAAAAAGAGGGACGTTAAGTGCTCATTAAAGTATCTACAGGGTGAGACAGACAGTGGGAACTCAGCACTCTATGTGTTGCCGGAATCTGAGAGCGAGATAATTGGCCATTATGACAGTGGACGGCATGTCATTACCTTTTCATTAGCTGGCCTCCTCTCTTCCCAGGATTGCCCTGCACTACTGAGCAAGAAAAAGACGCCATTAACGTAATGTGGAATTAAGAGAGGCGAAGAAGAGCAGGACGGATAGGGCACGCACATACAGGCACACACACTCGACTCGCATACCCATCATTCTCTCCTTAAATGGAGCTGAGAGCGCGAGAGCAGAGTGACACCAATTTAAAATCTGCAGCGATCAAATGAGAAGAGGGATGGAGAAGGCACGTGTGTGGGTGGATTTGTGTATTCATATCAGTGTATATGTGTGTCTGTGTTTTCACACAGACGTTCTTACAAGCGCATCTCTCTCTCTCTGAAAACAGCAAATGATGGAGTGAAATGCAGCAGAACCCTTGGGAGATAGATAAAGAGGTGCACAAACAGATAAAGTTATGAGGTTTATGCGAAGGTTCAAAGACAGGCTGCTACAGCGTTGTCAAAACTCGTCTTCACCGACTTGGATCACGTATGTCAAGTCAATTTCCAAAACATTACTCACCAAACGCATTTTGCAACCGACGTTCCAGAAGATGCAGCGCAATATTGGGCTCTGTTACATAACGAAAACTCACTCACAACATAGTTACCTGTCATTTAGCAGACGCGCTTAATCTAAACTGACTCGCAGTACACTAATTGCAAGGTATGTCCCACTAGAGCAATCTAAGGTTGAAGACCTTGTTGTAAAGCTCCCAGTTCAGCTTAATTTATGGCTCACTCCTACCTGAGATCTAATCAGCTATCATTGCATTCATAAAAATGGAATTTACTGTATAAATGTCACGGAATTTGTCAAAGTTTGGATGAATGAATCAAAAGTAGGTCATCACATAAATCAAATCCCGATATGGACTAGTATCTCTAAATATTAAGCAAAAATACTAATTAAATATGAATCATTCATGTTCTGCATGTCCCCGTTTATGTGAAAGGCACAGACACACGGTTTCATTTACTACATACATATTGAAGTGCACGTGATGCTCGCAGTGATTTCAGTGTCTGACGTCTCGCCAAATGATGACATAAATATATAAACAACATCTCCAGAACTGCTCTGAAGTTTCTTAATGAGCATTATACCGTTTCTTTTGAGAAAAGCTATTGTCATATCATATACACACTTAAATGTAAAGGCATTCACAGCAACCCATCAAAAATAAAAGTTCGGTTGAAGAGATATATTACTATTGTTAGGTAAAATCTATGTAATACTACCACTACACTGCATAAACAAACAAACAAACAAACAAAAAAACACAATTTGTTGAGTCAACTTAAAATAATTTGTTAACCTGCTGCCTTAAAATTTTAAGTTCAGTCAACACAAATAATTTAGTCAACTTGAAATGTTAAGTTGTACTAAGTGACAATTTAGATATTTGAGTTGAAAAATTTGGTTTGTTAAACTTAAAACCTGGGTGAGTTACCCAGCGGCCTTAAAATTTTAAGTTGAATCAACTCAATTATCTAAGTTGTCACTTAGTACAACTCAACATTTCAAGTTGACTAAACTTTTTGGAGTTGACTGAACTTAAAAGTTTAAGGCAGCCGGATAACAAATTGTTTTAGGTTGACTCAACCCATTTGTTTTTTATAGTGTAGTATTATTACTAAAATTGTAAAAATTTTATTTTGCTAAGGTGTAATCACATATTGCTTTCATGCTTTTTGATTAATAAAATGCAATTTTACAATTTTAAAAAAGAGAAAGATTAAATGGAAGAACGGAATCCAGAAAAATTAAAAAAAAAAAAAAAAATGGAATTTGAAAAAAATAAAACTGATTTCTTAGGGCCTTACACATATGGGTTATGTAAAGTTTTTATAAATACATACATGCATACAAAAACCTGTGAATATTTATATTTATACAACAGTTTTTTCAGGTCCTCGAATCCGATTGGTTGAAAGGAGCACAATATTCTAGTGATATCAGAACTCCAACCGTTTCACGCTTGTATCACTCTGCTGGCAGGATTTCTCACAGCAATGGTGGAAGATGGTGGATGCCCAAATCCACCATAATTTTATAAATAATTTAGGCGAAAATGTACTAGACTTCAAATATGTGGTTTGTTAATAAATATAACGTCTATTTGAAAATTTGCTTCTATGTTTTCGGTGATGTGAGTTCTACTACACTGTAAAAAACAATTTGTTGAGTCAACTTAAAATAGTTTGTAACCTGGCTGCCTTAAATTTTTAAGTTCAGTCAACTCAAAAAAAGTTTATTCAACTTAAAATGTTAAATTATACTAAAGTGACAACTTAGATATTTGAGTTGAATCAACTTAAAATTTTAAAACAGCTGGGTTACTTACCCATCTGTTAAGTTTAGCAAACACAAATATCTAAGTTGTTACTTAGTACAACTTAACATTTCAAGTTGACTAAGCTTATTTTAGTTGACTGAACTTAAAATTTTAAGGCAGCAGGGTAACAAATTATTTTAAGGTGACTCAACAAATTGTGTTTTTTATTTTTTACAGAGTACTCACCACTCTAAAGTGGTTAAACATGAGATATCATTTGTTTTGGGTAAATCTAACGGGCAGTCTTTGGTTTCATTAATCTATTTTTTGTTTCAGAGCAAATTGTTTTGGCTGAGGGCAAAATCTCATCACATTATATTTTATGTAAATTTAATGCTTTATATCAGAGTGCTGCCTTTGTAATTTTGACTAAACTGCCTAGCAACTTTTATGATGAATCCATGGCGGAAGGAAGTAGTTTGCACAAAAGAGGGGTTTAAAGAGGGGTTGTTTCTTATGTATTTACACACTTGTGCCATTGAACTGTTGTATAAACACAATATCATACTTGTAGCTGTGCGATGTGGCTGTATATCCGTATATCATGTGATATTGCTAATCTATATATTAACATAATAGCATATTTTAAATAGAAATGTGTCAATTCTCTAGCATGTGTTTATAACCAGGTTTTAACATGGTAATTAGCAACATTTGTTAATGTAGCATCTAGGTTTTCCATCTCTAGTCAGATCTCTACCCACATCCTGTTCACACATTCCTTGGAACATCTCACTAAACATCTCTATAAATAAACTTTTAATAGATGCAATTGATTGCTCTTTGTCACGACCAGGGGAGGCATCTTATGGTTTGCCAGTGGAATAAACAATCAGTAGCACTCATTGTGTTCAGTAAATCGTATAACTGTGAGGAGCATCATTAGGTCGTTCTGAATTAATGGGCACTGGTGAAGATGCTTATTGGGGGACTAGATTAGACTGGAGTCCACACAGTCAAATTATAGCCCGATTATAGATTCAGTTTGGACAGGAAGTGTGCAGAAGAGGCTCAGAGCTGAGAGACGTACGGTTGCGTTTAATTGGTCCCTGATGCAAACCGACTTTACGAAACGAAGAAAAGGAAGGAAGTGTGAAAGAGGCGAGGGAAAAGAGAGGAAGACAAAAAAAAGAGAGAGGTCTCCAAACCAGAAGAAAACAACAAAAAGAAGCCGGGGGAAGAGTGCGGGTGAGCATGATTCCTCTCTAATGTCTTCTGCTGTAGCTCCCCGCAATCGATTCTTCCAGTCTATTACTTTCAACTCACTCTCACTTGCTTCATCCCTTTTTCTCTTTCTCTTCATTTTTGGGTCTCTTGCTTTTCTTTTATAAAGATCACAATCAGTATGGTCGTTTTGGGTGAGAGGGGGAAAAAAGAGAGCGAGAAGAGCGAGACAAAGGGATGACACGGAGAAGAGCAAATGCACTGCAAGATCTTACAGATTCAATTACATGTTTTGTGGAGATTCTCAAAACATCTATAAGGTCGTTCTGAACGTAACTGCTCAAACATGTTGACAACTTCAATCTATGAATAAGATTTGAAATTTGGTCTTCGATTTTGACATTGTTCTGAACACAAACACGTAACTTGCTGTTAGTGGATGTGTGACACATGAAAACAATGTTTTTAAAATCAGTTTAAAATATTAACTGGATAGAATCATAATCTGGAGCTAAGAAATCTGAGTCTGTGACCATCACACACTACACGATTTTCAAATCTGCAGATTGGCCTTCGCTTTTAACAACTAGAGTCAGCTTGTCCAGACTGTACTTGGGGTAAAGATCTAGGCAAATTTGCAATGTGGATTCCAGCCTTAAGACTAAGATTATTTTAAGATTTAGGGATGTGCGATATATATCATTACGATATTATCGTAACTGTTGTTTATACAATATGCATTTTGATATTATCAGGTACATCGCAAAAACCAAACAAAAACACACCCCAAGAGTGTGTGCATACACTATAATGCTTTTACTACGTGATTTAGACTACTAGAATACATTTAGAACTCCCCCAAAATTCAAGATAAGAACGCAAAAATATTAGAGATGCATCGACTGCAATTTTCTTGGCCGATTCCGCTTTCCGTTTTTTTTGTAAGTGTGACCTGCCGATACCGATTTTTGCCAATTTTCCGATATTCTTTCTAAGAAGTATAATTGACAGCATACAAACAAAAATATATTCATTTTTTCCAATGCCAAAAAAATTAGATAATAAAAAATTAACATTACAATTCCCCCCTATCTGGACTAAACAACAGATATTCTCTATAAATGCATTTACACTGCAAAATTTTGAATGCATAAACTAATGTTTTAAATATTTTTTTTTTAAAACATCCAAATAAGAAATGTTGTGAAAAATGCGATAATACTTTTAAATATGAAACCAAACCACCAGTAGGTGGTGGCAAAAGACTTAATGATTGAGTCATTTAGTTTTTATGAATGGGTTTCTGAATCATTCAAAAATGTGGATTCATTAACAAAACACCTTTGTGTTGCTCAGAGACATGCAGCAGTTTTGCTGTGGCTTTGATTGGAACTATTTTCTGCAACGAAATTGAGCAAAAACATTCAATATTGTGTCCAAAATGTAAGGCGCTTAATTTAAACTTTTTGTTTATTAAACTACTATTGTGTAAAATTAGTGTCACACTGCAGTTGTGTTGATATTTAGGGAATCATATTAGTCATGCAATGTTGCGTACCTAAATCATATTATAATTGTTTTTTTCTACCGCAGTATGCATCTATAACTTTCTGTGAGTGCTGTTGTGCTCATTTGTATTGATTTCTGCATGAGTCTCTCTTACATACTCATTTTAAGCTGTGCAAGCTTCATCTGTCACAACATAAATACATTATCAGTCGCAGTAAGTGTGACGTCAAAATGAACCGGCTCGGAATCGGCAGACTGACCGGCCGGGCACCGGTCTGGGCCGATTATGTGGAAAACCGGCTAATTCCGATCCCTGGCTGATCAATCGGTGCATCTCTAAAAAATATGACTTTTATGTTTTATATTTATATCATCTGATATAGTTAATATCACATGAAGAGTGGCGTTTTTCTCCAAATATAATCATGATTGCAAAGGTGATATTGTGATAAACAGTTCAATAAACAACAATATTAAGTGACTTACATTTTAGACACGACAGTTCTTGTTTTTGCTGTATTTCGACAAAGAAAATAGTTTCAAACAAAGCCACAGCAGAACTGTTTTGCATCTCTGAGCCACACGCAATGTTTGGTTGCAGAATTAATCAACTGTTTAAATGAATCGTTTGAGTGAATGACTCAATGACTCACTCACACAGTGATTTGTCACCACCTTTTGGCGATTTTGAGTTTAAGTAAGTATATTTATTCTTTTTTTGTCACAAATCATTTCAAATATCAGTATTCAATGCATCTAAATGCCACCTCAGATGCAGATTCTGTGCCACCACCGCATTGCAAACACAAATGTTGTTGATACTGATTTCATTTGACTGGTAACAGCCCTGTAGTGCCTTACTGTTTGAATTTACTTTTAAATTTAAGAATTTGACACAAAAGATGATGCATACATGGGTTAGGTTTGAAAAAACTGGCCTTATAAAAGTAAAAATGCCCATTAATGGCAAAAATCTGTTTAAACTTAAAAGTTAATTTCTGTTACTCCTGTAAACTAACCACTTCACAGAATATAAAGAATATCAAAAGCTTTGTGAGTCAGCTGTCCACAGCAGTCCTAAACCTGCAATATCATCTAATTATTGTTATGAACAAAATTACAGAAAACAGATATGTTTTGTCATTATCACACACCCCTACTTTGATTACAGAACCAATACATATCCAGAAGAGTTCTTAACAGATAAACAAAAACGTTTCAGATTCATTCATTGATTTGTGAAATGAATCTTTCTGTACGTAGGTTATATCAATAAACTAGTATGCATTAGTCACTGAGTATGTCTTTGAGCAGATTTTAATTAACACAATCATTCATGACTGAATACAGCTCTAATTTTAAAACATTTAATTTTTTTTTTTTTCAAGAAAAAAATCAATATCTTTCGTCAATGGTATACAGGTGAAAATTAAAATCCATATTGTACTGTTAATTGCAAGATCTCACTTCCCTGCACCTTTCATTCTACAAATTTAAAAAAATTACTGTTTTGATTTTGAGCATTACTTTCTTATTAATTTGTTCATCCAAAATATTCAGATCCATTCATTTCATGACTTTTTCCTAGAAGCTAAATCAATGCACCATTATGCCAATGAGTGTGTCCTTAAATATTATTTAATAGAAACTATTAATATCTTTTGTCAGTGTCATAAGAACTTCATGAATTGGAGTTGAAGTTTAACTAAAACTAAAAGTTTTTTTTTTTTTTTTTTTTTTGCATATACATGCATGGAAGCAACCGTGATCATGAAAGGTTAAAACAACTGCAATCTCTGTCCACACACAGACAGATTGTGAGCATGACAGGTTTCAAACACATTTCAAACTTGAACAGACCATCCAAGGTCACCGTGGCCTCGGGTGATGCAGGTGTGCTGTTTAGAAATTTAAAGAGTAAACTAAACACGAACGTCTCTTCCTGCCTTCGCTTTCTTTTGAAGCGTGCTACTGATGAAACCCCCCTCTCCCTCTTGCATGCACACCAACTTAGACCTCTTACTGATCTGACAGCTGCACAGAACAGAGTGAGCTACTACCGATGGCTATTTGACATGGAAGCCAACCTCATCACTCAGTAGTAAAAACTCTTATAAAATATGCATGATGAGCACTGCGGTGATACAGCCAGGTAGCCTGGGTATAACACTCAGAGAGCAGACTGCTGGGATAGAGAGAGAAAGATTATTAGTATTACTAAATAAACATTACGTTTTATTTAAGGCTTTCTTCTTCCCTTGGCTGCCTTAATACTATACATCCAAGTATAGACTCGCAGTGGGGCTCCAGAGCTTTCTGCAGGCTAATTGGTTTATAGGGCATGACCTTTGACCTGCGCTGTTGAAATGATGCTAGAAATGCTCTCAAAACAATAATCAATGGCACATTCCTTGAAGCACTTATGTGAATAGATACAATACACCTAAAGCACACGAATATCACACTTTCTACACATATGAAGCATGATTAGGCAGCATTCACGTTGTTTCATGAATGGTGAGATTGCAATCACTTATGTCATTCTCGAGCTGCATTACCTGATGTTGCACAAAGGGTGAGAGAGAGACATGAGGAATTGTGGGTAATGATTAGTGGAGTCAAGTAGCTTTTTTTCCTCTTCTAATGTCATCCTGTACCTTTCTACCATTTCTGTTGCCGTGCATTTTTGTGAGTTAAAAAGGTTTTCAATTTCTTCGCTTTGCCAGAAAACACTCACATGGCGTCAATGCGTGCGCAGTCAGGTGACACGGGGAACAAAGATTATGATGGTGGTCTCTTAGCATTAGCATCCACATTCCCAATTTCACTTCTGAATGAATAGTAATTTGCTCTCATTTGCATGTAAATCACAGAACGGAATGGAATTATATGAGGGAGCGGAAGGAACAGCTATAGCTGGAGACCGCACATTTTTCTCGACGAGAGAGACCCCGGCAGGCTGCGACTCACCTCTTTTTCGCTAATTGGAAAATAAAAGACTGCGCTGACCTCGGGCGCATCGGCCACAGTGAGCCGCCCCGTCTCAGGGTCGTCATTTTCATTTGTTAAATCCAGATTATCATACTGCAGCCATTCGGTGCCTCAGTGTGCGACCATGAAGGTTTTTTTTATTCGCCTGGGTTTTCTCTCCCACAGGTCATGAGTGTATGAGAGAAAGCCGAAATGTGTGAAGAAAGGGCAGGACAGAGGGGAAACGTGTAGCTAGAAGAGAAAGTTTTAGAAAGTGGGATATTAAAGTGTAATATGTGTGCGGAGAGAGACAGAAAAATTGGAGGACAGAAAGTGAGACCTTGAGAGAAAGAAAGAGATGAAATCGTGAGTGTGTGCACGTTAGGTATCACAGGAAGAGAGTTTCACCAGGAACAAGTATATGTGATGCCAACCACTTAGCCTTGTTGAATCACACTTTAGGTGTGCGACATTCAAGGGACTCTCTGCACTGCAGGAAGTTGTGCTCACTCCTAAAAGTGCTACAGATCAGGAGTCTCAAGACCTACTGAGGCCCATGAATAGTTTCACTTTTGTGTCTGGTGTGACAGAGGGCTAAAAATGCATTACGAAAGACTAAAATGTGACAAAAACATGCATTCATGCAAGAATTGCCTACAGGAAGACATGCTCAAAATGTGAATGCACAGAGAAACATAAAACAACTGTATGTAGGTGATATTTTTTACCTTGAAATATCAGTTTATGATATGGTACACCGACTTCTAATAAGGTAAACTGCTTCTGTTCATAAGCCTTCAAACACATTTTTATTTAAAAAAAAAAATCAGGCTTTATAGCTTTTTGCTTATATAAAAATTGTACACTGTTTTTTCTAAGTAAAATACTAAAATCTAAAATAAGTTATAATGACATCACAACACTGTAATGTAACATTAATTTTGAGATTTACTAATGATTACATTTGACATTTAATGTCATTAAAAATTATGGTAACACTTTACAATAAGGTGTCATTTGTTAACATTATTTAATGTTTTCACTAACATCAACAAACAATAGACAATACATTTATTACAATATTTATAATAAAATATAGTAAATAAAAATAGTCTTTGTTTATGTTAGTTCACAGTGCATTAACTAATGTTAACAAACACAACCTGCGATTTTAATGCATTAGAAAATACTAAAATTAACAAAATTTAACAAAAATTAAAGTTTTTTGGCTTTTAGTATAAATATGCTAGCCTTATGGTTATCTATAAGGTATAGAAGATAAAAGATAGTGTAGATAAAAGATAGTGTGCTCCAAAAGAATAACAAAATTCGCGTTTACAAGATATAAAAATTTAAAACTTACAGTCTCTCACTTCCGACAATATGGATCAATGATTTTGACGACATCACGCTGCACTTCAGCTTCTCGTCAAACTTTCTGTCCAATCAAATGCGCCCTAGAATCTGAAAGGCCCCGCCCCCTACACTATAAATAGACGTTAAAGCTGCAGCTGAGATCGGTCACCTTTTCACAGTGTTAGTATGAGGTCTGGTTTTGCATTGTGTCAGGTGAACCGCAGCAGCGCGCGCAGTCTACTCCGGACTTTGGCTCAGGTCCAGAGACGCGATGAAGGAGCGGATGATATGTGCGAGTTGGCATGTATTAAACACTCAAAATGATAATTTACATGACAAACAATTCATTCATTGTTTGAATGAATCATCAAACAATGAACAACTGTATTTTTACCATCATTAATAAAGATTAAAAAATATATATTAAATGTATTGTTCATTGTTTTTTTATGTCAGTTAATACATTAACTAATGTTAACAAATGACTCCTTATTGTAAAGTGTTACCAATTAACATTGATGGCAAAATCTAACTGTAAAAACATGAGAAACCATAAATAAAAAAATAAGTAAAATGGTACTGATATACAGTGTTGGGGAAAATTTATATTTAAAAGTAATGCATTACAATAACTACGTTACTTTCTATGGTTACATTTATTTCGTGTTACTTCTGCATTACTTTTTAAAGCCCTGCCGCTTGCTTGTTTTCAATATAAAAAGTATTTTTTGGTAAATGTAAAATCCCTTTCACACCATAAGGGAAATTAATAAGCCTCAGGCTAAACAGAAAGTAAATTCATGTCTATAAAACACAAGAGAAGAAAGTTTAACACTCTTCAGCATTAAAAAAAAATGAAGCACAAATGTTTATCTAAAGTAATTTTTGGTTATTATAGTTGAATTGGATCATTGAAGGTCAGCAGCAAAGCTGTTAATAAAATAGGATTAAATGCAAAAAGGATATTTGTGTTATTTAACATATTATTGCAGGTTTTCATCATATTGTGAGTTTGCATTTCACAGTTTATTCATTTTGAGAAATACTGAATCTTTTTCTAGAACTACAGTAACATCATGTTTCATAGGAGAGCTGACAGTCAATAAATGGTGTAACTTATTTAAAAAAGTAACTCAGATATTTTCTTGTAAATTAAAAGTAATGTGTCACTTTACTATTTACTTGAATAAAGTACTCTGATTATGTATCTTGTAATGCATTACCCCTAACACTGCCGATATATCCCATTTCAGTAACATGTTACAATAAGGTGTCATTTGTTAACATTAGTTAATGTGTTAACTAACATGAATAAACAATGAACAATACATTTATTACACTATTTTGCTAATGTTAATGAAAATACAGTTGTTCATTGTTTGTTCATGTTAGTTCACAGTGCATTAACTAATGTTAACAAACACAACTTGTGATTTTAATAATGCAGTAATAAATGCTGAACTAAGATTAATAAATGACATAGAAGTATTGTTCATTCTTAGTTAACTAATGAACCTTATTGTAAAGTTTTACCCATATTTCCTTAGTTTAGATACATCCCACATCAGATTTTGCCTTTGCTATCTATCAACTCATTCAATCAGACTGAAAAGTACAACACAAGAGGATACTTCTTTATAGGCTGCCGAAAAATTTAATTCCAAACAAACATCTACAGGAGAAAAAACGCTGTTTTCATAGAGCATTTTTTCCATACTATTCTCAAATGAGTTTGAGAAGACAATGTGTTTCAGAGAAACATTTGCAATGGCACAGTGGGAGGCAACCTGAAATCTAATGCAGACAATATTTTAAAGGCACACTGAAGTTAAAAGGGCTGTAAAGAAAATTAACTACTTTTCACTGAGAGGAAAAACCGTGCGCTCGAGAGAAAAGTGTCTGTTTCTAGCTGGCTCTGCGTTGTGAGTGTGAGTGTTTTTCACAAAACACCTGGTTTGTGCGGCTCTCCGGCTCTTTTACAAGCAGTGAGTCACAGAAGCGTGAAGCAGCAGCAGATTTTTACACCGACACTGCTGACCATACATCAACATGCAGACGCAGCGAGCCTTTCACTGTACACGGCCTCTGTGAGTGTGCGTGAGAGAGAGAGGGGGAGAGAAAGAATGAAAAATACATGCACATAAGAACATGCCGCTCTCCTCCGCCGGTCACGGAACACAGAGCACATCCTACGAGTGGCCTCAAGAACATGTGTATGAAATGAGAAAGAAGATAGAACCAATATTATATACTGACACACTCATTATTTAAAGCAAGGCTATAGTTTTAATGAAATTCAAGCGTACGTGTGAAAATGAAATCTTGATGGTACAGCTGTGCTAACATTCGGCAGAATCTACTAAATATTTTGTATTATTTAGCACTGTGCTAGAGAATCTACATAACTGATATTTAATCCCACAAGACATTTGTTGCTTTTAGGTTAGTACTGTATGAATGCCTTAGTTGTTCTGAGTAGCAAAGCTGGACCTGAACATCACTGAACCAGCTCAAACATGCAGAGCACTCTGGGAAAAACCAAAGAGCTTACAGTACCTGGAGGCTTTTTCAGAAAAACAGTGGGCAGATTCTCTGCTCAATACAAACCTTGTGCACAACTTTTACAGAAGGCAATTTTTTCGAAAATATAAAACTAAAAAACCGTATAGATTCTCATGAGCAGAACCATACATTTTTAGGGGTGTATTAATGTTTGCTTCCAGAACAAAAAATTACAGATAATTTACTCACTCCCTTTTATCCAAGATGGTTATGTCTTTCTTTCTTCAGTCAAAAAT
Source organism: Labeo rohita (assembly GCF_022985175.1). NCBI lineage: Eukaryota > Metazoa > Chordata > Actinopteri > Cypriniformes > Cyprinidae > Labeo > Labeo rohita. The sequence continues at coordinate 20,593,851 of NC_066889.1, read as the reverse complement.
CAGGCATGTTCTCCATATAGTGGACTTTAATGGTGCCTGTGAGTTTGAACTTCCAAAATGCAGTTTAAATGCAGCTTCAAAGGGCTCTAAACCATCCCAGCCATGGAAAAAGGGTCTAATCTAGCGAAACAATCAGTTATTTTCAAAAAAAAAAAAAAAAAGAGAGAGAGAGATGGACAATTTATATACTTTTTAACCTCAAATGTCCATCTTGTCTAGCTCTGCGTGCATTCCGGTTCATGACAGTTCGGGTATGTCGAAAAACTCCCATCTCATTTTCTCCTCCATCTTCAAAATCATCCTACATCACTGTTTTACTGTTTTTGCAAAGGGTGTTTTACCCTCCTTGCGCATTCACTTTGTAAACACTGGGTCGGCACTTTTGCAGCAATGTAGGACGATTTTGAAGTTGGATGAGAAAATGAGATGGGAGTTTTTCGACATACCCTAAATGTCATAAATCGAAATGCACAGACGAGCATTTGAGGTTAAAAAAAGTATATAAATTGTCATTTTTTTTTAGAAAATAATTTATAGATAAGACCGTTTGTTTAGAGCCCTTCGAAGCTGCATTTAAACTGCATTTTGGAAATTCAAACTTGAGGACACCATTGAAGTCCACTATATGGAGAAAAATCTTGAAATGTTTGCCTCAAAAAACATTCATTCATACGACAGAAGAAAGACATGAACATCTTGGGTGACAAGCGGATAAATTATCTGTAAATATTTGTTCTGGAAGTGAACTTCTCCTATAACTAGAAATGTTTGAGGGAATTAGTCTTACCTGTGCTTTCGACCCAACATCTAACCAGCATAAACCAATTTTAAACTAGCATCCTATCATTATAAACCAGCATAGAGAATCATTTAACAGCACAAACCAACCTCCAACCACTAAACCTGCGGTTACACTTTATTTTGATAGTCCACTTTAGACATTCTACTAACTATAAGTAACTACATGTCAATTAATTCTCATTCATTTGCAACTACATGTCTACTAACTCTTAGAGCAGACTGTTAGGTTAGGTTTAGGGTTAGTAGAATAAGTTGACATATACTTGCAAAGTTTAGATGAGTGTTAGAAGATATTAAGCTGACAGTCTACTAATACTCTAATTGACATGCAGTTGCAAAGTTACTTACTGTTAGTAGAATGTCTAAAGTGGACTATCAAAATAAGGTGTTACCAAACCTGCATTTCGTCAGCATACAAAATGTCTAACCAGCATAAAAAGTGTTGAGGCAGCATTTATTATTTATAAACTAGTCTGGACCAGCATTGAAAATAATTCTGGTCTAACCTGGTCATTTCTAGAGCATTAAACCCTAGTAAAAAAAAGTAGTAAATTTAAAATGCATTTATTTTATACTTCAAGTAGTATAGTTACTGACAGAAAAATTATAATTAAACTTTATTTGAAGTACTACCTGTGCACAATGCACATTTCATAATATTAAGCATAAAATATGTTTTAATGTCACTATTGATGAGGACTGTATGGCCTTTAAATAATATTGGTCTTTAAATGCAAAATATTTAAAGTGTACCTTAAGTATGCTTGCAAAAGTATATCTTTAATTGGACTTTAGCACTGCTTCTGCACAATTAAAGTGCATTAAGGGGTTGCTCCACCCCAAAATGAAACTTTTGTCATTAATCACTTACCCCCATGTCGTTCCAAACCTGTCAAAGCTTCATTCGTCTTCGGAACACAATTTAAGATATTTTGGATGAAAACCGGGAGGCTTGTGACTATCCCATTGACTGCCAAGTAAATATCACTATCAAGACCCAGAAAAGTATGAAAGGCATCGTCAAAATAGTCCATCTGCCATCAGTGGTTCAATCTGAATTTTATGAAGTGACGAGAATTTTCTGGGTCTTGACAGTGGTATTTACTTGGCAATCAATGGGACAGTCACAAGCCTTTAGGTTTTCATCCAAAATATCTTAAATTGTGTTCCGAAGACGAACGAAGCTTTTACGGGTTTGGAAAGACATAAGTGATTAATGACAAAATGTTTATTTTGGGGTGGAGTATTGGTATATTCTTTCCACAGTACTTTCAACGTCACACCACAGTTTTGTGTTTCAAAGACAATACATAAGATTCTTGCATGGGGAGAAAAGGACATGCTTGTTCAACTGTCTTGCTAGCTAGTTTTGCTTGCTCATGTTGCCTGTCTCACAGTGATCAATACTGCCTACGGGCCAATCAGAACCCTGCTCGATGACAGCGCCACCATCGCAACCTCTGAGATTAAATTGCATTATATTTTATTACAGACAACCTCTTACATCTCTGTCAATGTTGCAATTGATTATTAAAACATGAAATATTCATATTTGGGAGCGGTATTGATTTACATCAAAGAGACTTGTCGGATCATTTTTCAAATACAATGACCAATAGCAGACATCTGTCACGGTGGGGTAATGAGGGGAGAATACATTAAACTAGTTTACATTTGTGTGATTACTGCATAGAGGTTGATTCATGTTATCCATCAAATGGTCATTATCGTGTGTGTGTTTGTGTGAGTGCCTGTTAATTTGTCATTATTGCATGGCCAACTGTAAAAATACGAATCAGCAAGATTCTGATTGGGTCAGAATGCATTAAAGATTGGAGCCAAACATAAACTTTATTTTTCTTTTTAAGGGCAAATGGGTGATCTGGGCTGTCTAAACCCCATTTATTTTTCTTATTTTTTCCTCCCTTCTCCTGAAGACAGTTCAAGGTTCTTCTTTATTTAAAAAAAACTCTAGACCACTACAGGAACAGGAAGTAGAGAGCACCAAGGAGAAATTATTATATAGAGGACAGTCTAGAACATTTAGAGCATCTGAAGAGGTTGTGTGCATGCTGAAAAGGTAAACAGAGTTAGGCCAGAGGATGAGAAAGGAAAGCACTCATACTCGAGAGTTCACAGGTTAATGGTGTGAGATATGCCTTTGTGGTGAAACCCAGGGTCAGTGGAGGAAGGACAGCAATCTCCAAGGCTCTTCATTCAGCACTCTCTCGAAAGCACTTTGAGGAGATACAAATGAAGACGGAGAAACGGAAAAACAAGGCCACTCAGGGAAAGGGACTGTAGTGTGGGACACGTGCCAGGAGAACTGAGTGGCAATACTTTCAGAGTGCTACAAATATTCATACTACGAAATGAAACAGCAAAGCCAAGTAATGTTTTTGAGATAGCCATGTTTTATGCTTTCACAGTGCATTTGCTATTTTGGCCCATCAGCCTCCCACAACCCAAGAAGGTAATGATGTTATTGTTATGTATCCAGAGAGTCCTATATTACCAGTGTTGTTGTTTTTTTCTTTTATTCCAAAAACAATGGAATTATTTAGCTGTTATTTCTTCAATGCTAGCAACAAGCAGCACAGGTCATTGTGTCACCCTAGATGAGTCAGTTTCTGTCTCACAGTGAGGCTGCAACAGACCTAAGAACATGAAGATGTATTGTTATTTTGCTATTCATATTTCCGTTTTAGAGAGGAATATTCCACATATGTGTCACCACATGAAGTCACGAAGGAAAAACAAAACTAGGCATGCGAGATAAACATCAGATGGGAAATGTTCAGCTGAAGTAAAAGCTGTTAGAAGACACAAGATATCACAGTCAATTAGGTTTTCTATATAGTGTTTGATTTGAGATACGTCAATGTAGACCAAATTGTAGTTAAAGGATTAGTTCACTTCTAGAATAAAAATTTCCTGATAATTTACTTACCCCAAGTCGTCCAATATGTTCATGTCTTTCTTTCTCCAGTTGAAAAGAAATTAAGGTTTTTGAGGAAAACATTCCAACATTTTTCTTCATATTGTGGACTTAATTAGGAGCCAACGGATTGAAGATCCAAATCGCAGTTTCAATGCAGAGGTCTCTACATGATCCCAGCTGAGGAATAAGCGTCTTATCTAGTGATATGATTGGCTAATTTTCACTTTTTAACAATAAATGCTCATCTTGCACTAGCTCAACTTCACGCATTACGTAATCACATTGGAAAGGTCATGTGTGACAAAGGTGGAAGTACCGACCCAGTGTTTACAAAGCGAACATGCAAAGAAAGTCAAACAGTCCTTACAAAAAAAAGTAGAACAATGTCGGATGATTTTGAAGTCGAAAATGAGATGGAGATTTTCGCCCTACTCTAACTTTTTGAACTGAAGTACACAGATGAAGCACTAACCACTGATTCGCATTGCAGAGCTAGTGCAAGACAAGCATTTGTGATTTTTTTTTTTTTTTAGAAAATGACAGATCGTTTCACTAGTAAGACCCTTATTCATTATCTGGGATTGTGTAGAGCTTTTTGAAGCTGCACTGAATCTGCAATTTTGACCTTCAACCCATTGATCCCCATTAAAGTCCACTATATGGATAAAAATCATGGAATGTTTTTTTCAAAAACCTTTTTTTCGACTGAAGAAAGACATGAACATCTTGGATGATTTTAACAGCCAATATTGGCTCATATTTGGCACTTAGCGAGGGTTAATTTTGGGCCCTGTACTGTACGTACCCAAAACTTCTAGCATAAGGAACTACATTTAGATACACCTGCATTGTCTGACAGTATAGAGTGTGGGATGAACATCACCAAAAATACAACATCTAATTCCACCTCCAAGCACTCACAAGAAAATGATGCAAGCAAAAACGAAAATCTCCAAACTCAGCCTCCCCCAAGATGTACCCCCGCTGCCCTCTTGTTATTGAAAATGCATGCAGTTACGAAGATCCTCCCTCCTTTTGACAAATTCATGAGTGCTTGAAAGATTAAACATGACCTTTGTTGGGTTTTACCGGTGAATGCTGCACATACGGATTATGCGGCAAATCACAAACCTCCAAGGGAAATTACACATAAACACCTGTTCGCACATATACATAAACACCGCACAACAAAAAAAAAACCTTTTTATCCTTTACTGAAAAGCACGAGCTACAGGGAAAGGGCTGGCATTCAATGTTACAGCTATGACAAATGACAAGAGGATTCCATCAACCTAACAAGCATCTTCTGGTCCCTGAGGATGAGCAGACCTGGTCCTCTCTGCTCATAAATAGTCTCCACCAACCAGGTTCATGACAAGTTCTCACAACACGGACAGGCTGCAAACATCATTGATGCATTCTGGGAAATGTATGTCTTGTGGTTACAGTAAGAGATACTTGTGGGCACTGCAATACATCAGTGTTAAAGGGTTAGTTCACTTCCAGAATAAAAGTTACCTGATAACTTACTCACCCTAATGTCATCCATGTTTTTCTTTCTTCAGTCAAAAAGAAATTAAGGCTTTTGAGGAAAACATTCCAGGATTTTTCTCCATATAATGGAGAAAACTGCAGATTCAGTGCAGCTTCAAAGGGCTCTACAAGATCCTAGATGATGAATAAGGGTCTTATCTAGCAAAACGACCGGTCATTTTTAAAAAAAAATAAAATACTTTTTAACCACAAATGCTGGTCTTGCAGTAGCTCTGCGATGTGAGTCTGTAACTTCATGCATTACATCATGTTGGAAAGGTCATGCGCTGTTAGTTCTTCATCTGTGTAGTCCGGTTCAAAGAGGTACAGTAGTCCGTCTCAATTTCTTCTCCAACCTCAAAATCGTCTGACATCATGGTTTTTACCATTTTTGGTAAAGGGTGTTTGACTTTCTTTGCTCTGTAAACACTGAGTCAGTACTTCCGCCTACGTCACGCATGACCACGTGTCATTGTGTAGAGCCCTCTGAAGCTACACTGAAACTGCAATTTGGTCCTTCTACCAATTGATCCCCACTGAAGTCCACTATATGGAGAAAAACCCTAGAATGTTTTCCTCAAAAACCTTCATTTCTTTTCGACTGAACATAGGGGTGAGTAAATTATCAGGGTTTTTTTATTCTGGAAATGAACTAATTCTTTAACAAACATCCTGTGAGTAAATATTCCATTGATGAACATACAGTACGTGTGGTTGATGCACAAAAAACAAACCGAAGAAATCATTTCCCTTTCGTTCATTGCAGATTCACATCACGGCTCTCCTTCACACGTGCACAGATGTCAAAAAGTATACTGTGAGAGTCGGTCTAACGATACCGAATGATAAATTAAACATTGCTTATGTTCAGATGGAACACGCTGCCTTTATTCATAAGTCATGCCATCAGAGAACCTCTCTGGAGACTTCAAAAGCTACTCCAACTCATTATCATGTGCGCCTCTATCACTGAATCAGGCACGGTTACATCTCCATCTACTGCTGCCCAGGGCTACATTTCCGTTCTGTGTCTCACATCAACTTTATGAAAAAAAAACCTACAATACATTAAAGGAAAATGACATTTAACGCTCTGACCACGGGCAATGTTGCAAACGGTGTAATAGTTTGGGTTTGTTTATGGTTTTCAATAACAGCTTCTTTCTGACAGGTGCGGAGCATTTCTGGGCATGGATGTGAAACAATAGATGATATCAGCGCTTGAGGCAGTGTAAGTGAACATGACAGATGATTGGATATTTTAATGACACGGTTTCATTTGCATATTAATGAATTCTCCCAATGAACCAACAAAGCGATATCTCAGAGAGGAACGGATGTATCTTATGCAATACCCTCTTAATGCTGGTGAGGAGAACTCATTAATTATGAATGTTAGGCCGGTTTGAGCTGATTTCCATAGTTTAAGGAAAGAAGGAGGATCAAATCCTGAGGGCTAATTTGCTAATAGACTTGCAAATAGTTTATCATAAGGGACGATAAAATCAGGAGGTCAGATGTTGCGCAGCAGCAAACATCAGAGGACTTTTTAACATACACAGTGAGAAAGAGCATTCTGTATCAGTCACTTATCCATTCACACACATGAACTAGAGAATTCACGCCATTTCACAGAAATAAACCCCGAGAGAAAACAGCTAAGACAATCTCTTAGCCAGTCTCTTTTACAGATACACAAAACGGATCTCAAAAGTGGCCCTTAGGGGTGCCTCAGGTAATAACAGCACTCCTGACTGATAACAAGACCATCAACCTCAAATTGCCCACTCCACTGCATCAGGTTTCTTTTTAAATGCTTTGCTTTAAATTGCAGATGCCACACATAGGAACACACAAAAAATACTGGCAATTAACAAAATGGTAATTGGACACTTGTTTATAAACATCCAATTAATCTATCTTGGTTGAACATCTTAATGATAGTTATTGTATTCAGTGTCTCTGTGCCCTGTCCACCTCTTTACTAAGCATCAATGACTCTTAACATAAGATAATTGCTGCCTTGCTTCTGCTTTCACTTCAAAACACACACAACGTTAACCGTTAATAAAACTAGCGAACCGTATTTTATAATTTAAAAAGGAAATCTATGGACAGGACACCAAAATGTGATTTTCAGTCACATTTTACACTATGCACTATAAAACAATCCAGTTAAATATACAGCAAAGAAAACACTGGTAGCTGTTGCCAGAATCTCACTATTATGATATGATATATTTTACAGTCTATAACTGTAAATGTGTGTGTGTATGTGTCTCTGTGTGTGTGTGTGTGTGTGTGTGTGTATTTAATACCAACCTACCTTCAACTTAAATCTGCTTTCTAACCTTAAATGTACTGTCAATTATTATAACACCAATACAAGAGCTAAAATAAGCTATATAATGAGTACCATTTCCATGAATCACAGCGTTACTCACACAAAATACTACTAAATCAACACATGACACTAAAATGCAATAATTCTGAACTAAACGACATGACATGTAACAAAACGCCCTTGATTATTAAATCAATAAATTAAAAACTTAAAGCGGAAAGTGTTTTTTTACTTCCAAAATCATAATAAATATTTAACAGTAAAAGTACATTTAAACATAGCCTACTTAAGTACGCACTTAATTCACAAGTACTTCGTGAAGCTGCTTGTAATTTAAGCAATGATAAAAATAACGTGTACACTGTAAATTAAAGTGTTACGCGGTTTTCAATCAAGAACACGATGGCTGAAGTACAAGCGTGCAGAATCTGATGGAAAGCCGCCTTTTATGCCTGTTGCGCTGCGCATCTCATGGCACGCTTGACATTCTCACTCCAATAAACACAAGCTTCGTGCAAACCGAATTGATGACAAGGTTTCCAGTGGAGACTGCTGATAGCATTTCATGTTTGTGCAGGCATTTACAAAATACGTTGCGCGCAAATGTTTTTGTGCATTGGAACTCGCTTGTATCTACAGTCGCTTCTGCCTATTCTAGCGTTTGGCACAGTGAAGGGATTGAAGCGCATTACTTTTACATGCGTGTAGGTAGTTTTACGCGAATTAGCATCTATTAAACACGTTTCATTGCAAAGCCCTAGTGATACTGAAACAGTCGTGTCTTGCATTGAACAAAACCTAATATACTGTCATTATTGAGCATCGCTCAGTGCATATGTATTCATTCATACAGCGAAGCGAGTCCACGAACTCTCCAAGACAGCTAAATTTGGGGGGAAAGTGTGCCGTTAGGCTTTCGCAAACACTTTAGTTCTCTTACCTCTAGCCATCACATAGGGCAGCAGGAGAACCAGGACCGCGAGGAAGCCAAAGCAGGAGTACCGTCCCTTCTTCCCAAAGCGTCCCATCATCACTGCGCTTCTCTCCTGCGTCCCCAACTAAACCGGGGAGCCGCTCGCATGTGCCGCTCTCATGCATGTGCCGTGCGTTCCCGTGGCTTCAGTAACAGGTCCCTCTTGTAGCGATAAACCCGAAGTTCTGCGTGAATCTCTCTCATCCGCTCGCTGAGTGAGTGTCTCTCGCATCCGTGAGACTGGAATAATGAAGCCGGTGCGCGCTGGCCAATAGCGGAGGGTGATTGAGGGCGGAGGGAGCGCAGCGGCTGTCCTTCACCCTGCTGCTCGGATGCGCTGCGAAGTGACCAGATGTGCCTGAGTAAGAGATGATACATGAGCATACATGTCAGATGTCGGCTAAATTCGAGATGACATATGAACAGCTGGTTGTGTTACACTGATTTCATCACAGATCGTGTCGGGCTCCTGGGGGCCACTGGGATGAGAGCAACGCTGTGCACACCGGAGCAGAGGCGGTGGCGTCTCTGGTGCGTAATCTGCGTGGAAGAAATATGGATGTTTAATTAAGCAATATCACACGAGCAAGTCTTGTCGTACTTAAGTCTATAAACAAGTAATTGGTGTCGGGTATTTTACATTTCAGACAGTAATTAGCCAGCGTGTATGTTTTGTCTACACATAGGCTATGACAAATGTTTCGAATAAAGCCAAAGCTGTGTCGTGTGGAAGAATGGACGTTCCATTAATATCATATGAGGGAGTGCTGTTAAGTCCATAAACAAGTACTGACGTCGTCATTTTCGTTTCAGATAATTAGCTAGTACGTAAATTTTGTCTCCACCGAAGAAAATTTTTCGAATTGACTTTATTCTCCAGAGAAACAAACGCGTCACCATCTTTAGAATACTGTCTTTGAACTTCCGTTTGTGCGGTAGCTCTGTATATTTAAATGACATTGCTATCCCTGGTGAAAAAACCAGCATATGCTGGTAGGTATGTTTTGATGCTGGGATGCTGGTTAGGTAGGTTTTGATGCTGGTTTAAGCTGGTCCTTTGCTGGTTCATGCTGGTCCTTGACCAGCAACATGACCAGCAAACACCAGCAAAGGACCAGTTTAAACTAGCTAAGGACCAGCTTAAACCAGCATCAAAACCTACCTAACCAGCATTCCAGCATCAAAACATACCTACCAGCATATGCTGGTTTTTTCACCAGGGATCTAAGAGTAATTTAGCTGGTAAAGTGGATTTATGTATTGTAGAGTTAACGAAAGTTATCGTGAGCCTTGTAGCGTTTAAAGCAAATGTCTTAACAAATGTCAGTAGACCAAAAAGGTTTTAAAACTGTCATGAATTACTGTGGAAATAAAGCCGGAAGACAGAAGACAGCAAACATAGCGCTAAAACAGGGCGGAGCTAAATAAGGTCAATAAGTCAAATCGTCTAGATAAGTGTGTCCTACAGACTAACCTGTTTGAGTGGAACGGACTCTGCGATTTTCTGTTCTCAACACTGAAGTAAGCTTATAGGAGACTTCTGAGTCATTAGCAAGAGTAACAACGTGCCGAAACGATAAAACTGTTTGCACTACAAACCAGTGTGTTCATAATTAAAATAATACATTAAAATAGTATGGTAAGACACCAGTTTGCAGTATCAAACAGCAAAACGTGCTGTCTTGTACAGCTAAAAATAGCTGGACGCGGATGAGACCGGAAGCCAAACCCATAAAATTTACAAATGCCCACTTATACATGAAGATTTCTGTGTTCAGTGAACTCCACGTTATCCATCCCAGGTTTTCCATCTCACTTCCCGCCCTCTATTGAAAGAAACCCACTACAAGCCATAGGCCTAATTAAGAAAGAGAAAACATTTGCTCTTGATTCTGAGTTGTCTATTGTATTGAAAAAATAAATAAATAATAATACATGCCTTCGTAATGCGGTAGTTAATTATTGAAAGGCTATTAAAGTTTGAGGTCACACTTTACAATGATCATGTTACCATGTATATAATTGACTACAAGCATGTTAATTAATATAAATAAATGTAATTAAAAGCTGCTTGTAATCACACTTTGTTTTTTTTTATTATTATGTAATTGAATATTCAAGACTAGGGGGGAACATATGTAAAAGCTTAAGATTAAATAACAAATATATATGCACTAACATAATGTGTAACATGTTTACATAAATCAAAACATACATAAACATCTCCAATGTGCAATTCGACAAGCGTAATTTCAAACGTCCCTGTTATAAATCCTAATCTCTGAGGATTTTCTTTCCAGTGATAATTTGGTGCTCTCAGATTTTGATCTGGTCACACTTTCATCCATAATTATTTAGACCCCAAATATAAATTTGACGTTTAATTATAAGAGTGCAGCTGATCCTCTCTTCTAAACTGGCTGCAAGTCTTTTCCCAATGGAATTCCTGCACTCACTTAGAGGACTGGACTGTGACGGCTGTCAAAAATCTTTAACAGCTCGATTCAACCACCACAGGACAGAGATCTGAGCACCCACAGTGTCATTTTGTCAGCCGGTTCAGAGGATTAACAGAATATTTCAATGGCATAATATCAAAAAGTATCTGTCTTTCTTGTAACGAGACTGGAATAGATGGTTGGAATCCAATAATGATGCTGATTAAACATGACTCCCTACAGCGATGAATTAAGGGCATGATATTCATGTAGACTAGAAGGCCACGATGGGATCCCAAGTTAAGATTACAGTACATCTGGGAGAGCTGACCAAAAGAAAAAGACAGACACACTGCCGCAGTTCACAGTGAAGGCTATTCCCATCCTGTCACACACTCTCACACACACTGCTAGCTCCTCTAATAGCACCCACTGAGAAAAAGCATCAACACAATAGACCTAAAGCCCTTGTTAATATGTAATTTGTCCCACTGTGGCCTGATTACTCTGTGCGCATGTGTGTGCTTGTGTGTTTGACCTTGCCTGATGGGGTTAAATGTTTAACAGGCTTTGCGCAATAGACATGATGATGCTTTAAATATCTCAGAGCTCTATAAAAGCGACACCATGGCCTCTTTCCCTCAGGACAAGAGACAAAAGTCACAGTTGTCCTTTTAATAGGCAGTGTCTACAGAGGACTCCATCGGGGGAAATGAGACTGAATATTTGTATGGTCCATTAGCTGTCCTCTAAAAATGAGATAGTGAAAAGCAAACATCAAGAGCAGGCACTCACTCTATTATGGGCCATCTAGTGTTGCTATGGTTTCATGATTTATTTCCAGGGGTTAAATTGGACCGGATTGGCCTTCCAGCACTTTTAAATACAAATAAGCAAAAATAGAGAAATGAAATGAAAATAAATAAATATAAAGAAAATAATAACAAATCAATAAAATAATAATAACAAGCTTTTTGTTGGACAGTCCATTTTAATCCTTGTATACTCCAGTCCAGTTTGATTCACACATCTAGTCTCCATTTTATGGAAGCCTGTTTCCGCCACTGAATAAAAAATAAAAAAGATATAAAATGAATTGCGAGCTCTAAAGTCAGAATAGCAGAATATAAATTTGCAATTGCAAAAGATACAAATGCTAGTTTGTATCTCGCAATTCTGACTTTACTTGCAATTGTGAGTTTATCTCACAATACTGACTTCTTTTCTTGCAATTGCAAGACTTTTTCTTAGAACTGTGAGACATAAACTCCAATTCTGAGGAGAAAAGACTGATATGTTTTCAGTTTATATCTCACAATTCTGACTTAATAACTCACAATACTGTTATAAAGTCAGAACTGTGAGATATGAACATGCAATTCTGAGAAAAAAAGTCAGATTTGCAAGTTTATATCTCACAATTCTGTGAAAAAAAGTCAGAATTGCGAGTTTGGATCCCACAATTCCGTGAAAAACAAGTCAGAATTGCGAGTTTGTATCTCACAATTCTGAGTAAAAAGTCAGAATTGTGAGTTTGTAGCCCGCAATTCCAAGAAAAAAGTCAGAATTGCAAGTTCATATCTCACAATTCAGAGAAAAAAGTCAGAATTGTGAGTTCGTAGTACGCAATTCCGAGAAAAAGGTGAGAACTGCAAATTCATATCTCTCAATTCTGAGGAAAAAAGTCATAATTGTTTGTTTATATCACACAATTCTGAGAAAAAAAGTCAGAATTGCAAGTTTGCATCATACAATTCCGAGAAAAAAGTCATAAAAGCGAGTTTATATTTCACAATTCTGAGGAAAAAAGTCAGAATTACAAGTTTGTATCATGCATTTAATTCCAAATCATTACACTTCCGTCTAGTCAATGACAAACCCTTGAAGAGGCTACATGTTCAGCCTGACTGGCATAATTTTCTGGATCAGAGTTTTCAAAACTTGGATCCGCAGAAGTATAGTAGTGTTTAGGGGGTCTGGGGAAAGAAAGAAAAATAATTAAATATGAAAAAAAAAACATATACTAAACAAAAACTTTACAAAACAAATACTTTCCACATAATATTTAAATAATCTTCTTTAGTATAATGACTATATAAAAGTCAGTTATTAAAATAAACAAACAAAACATGTCTTCCCTTTCATCACAGATACACTTTTGCATTGTCCAGTAGAACAACACAAATTGGAACCAAATTCACCCGTCTCTGATATGCATCCAAAGATTTGCAGTAGAAATTTGGCTTGATGTATTAAAAGTTACATTTTGAACACACTCATGCTGCTACCATAATCGATCTTTTGTTTTAACTCTTCAACTCTTATCATGATTCTCATCATATTCTTTCACTCATTTTCTCCAGGAGCTCATTGTGGTGCACCACACGCTGTGACAGTAATCGGCATGGGGGAACACATTTGTTAATGTCTTCTGTCGGCCTATATAAAATATGCACACGCAATTGCAAACATAAGTTTGGTCTTGTAAGACAAAGAAAAATCACTTTACACGTGCAGTGCGACCCCAGAAAGCGGTTTGAAAGTCAGTGACACAGGCATGTCAAAGCTGTTTAGCGCTCCTTAATGCATGCACCCCGTCGAGATAAACGCCTATTTCTGCCCACAGACGTGGGGAAAATCCGTAAAGGGCCTGAAGAGAGTGAAAGCACAAGAGTGAGAGCTGCCGAGGTCTGCTGTTAAGAGAGAGGAAAAAAAACCAGGAGGTGAACATATCATCTTTATAGCACATGATATGATGACTGCATGACTCATACTGTATGGCACACATTAAATTATCATTACTGGAGAAAACAACCTAAAACAGGCCTTTTTGGTTTTTTTGAGCCTGCTGCTATATCATTTCAAGTGACAGGTGATAAATGCCCAGAGTTTTAAAACATTGTGACCATCTAACCATACTTTAGCATCATATATCATCGTATACCACCATCAGTTTGTGCCCAGTTGTTTTTGTTTCTAAGAGGGACAACAGAAAAGCAGCGAAACCCCAAGGCCTCTTTTCTGATCTGTACATCATGTATTATTACAGCCGCATTCGCTTTAATAGATTCAGTTGACTGGTCTTGGGGAGGATGACATCTAACAGCAGCGACGGCAGTCTAATGAGCGATTTGAAACAGATTCTTTGATTTTTCTGCACTCTGAATGTGTCTGAAGAGGTCGGGGTGTGTTTTGTTTTTCCTCCTTTATTTTCCGTCTCAAAGCTTGGCCTGGAGTTTGAGTCTGAAAGCTTTGGTCAAAGGCTATTCCTTTGAACACTGTTCCATTGCTTTTATTTCTTCCACCTTTTCTCTAGGATATGTTCTAACCAAGGTGTTTGGACATACTGCAATTAGGGTCCTGTCCCCAGGTAATGTAAACCTTTGATAATTCACTCTGTGCCTTGCGATAGGCGCTGTGCCTCAGGCATTGTGCTCTAATTAAAGAAAAACTAAATTTGCATTCGCTTGGTTTTCAAGTGTGTGCGTTTGGGAGGTTGCATACTGTAGAATTTCCAAGGATCGATGTGTGATAGACTCAAGAAGGCACTAAAGTAGTCTAAATATGAAGATGCGAGAGGTTTAAATTTGGGCTGCGTCTGTCAGATGTGCTTACAATTGAGTGCTGAGAACAAAAGAAAGTTTCTCTTGTCTGCAGTTTTCAATACTTCCTCCCCTCTTACACTCAAATCTCTGTGCATCACTCCTTTTCAATTTAGACTTATCATTTACAGTAGGTCTGTGTAAAATTAACACCCTGTTGCATTAGCAAGAGAGTTTACATTGAAACCCAAATTTGCACTGAACTGATTCTGTTGCTATTGAAAGAAACAAAACAGGCTTTAATTACTTCCTCAGGTATTCAGATTGATATGAATATTCATGCTGTGTGTCACTGATCATAGGATTAAATTCAAACTTGTCAAACAACGGGAAGACGCAATCCTCTGAATCCACCTGAATTGATGTAAAGACATGTCTAAACTGAAATAGAGGGCATATAACTGTCAAAGAGGCTCATACAAATATTTATGTTTATATTTAAGTACTTTTCTGATCGACTCTTAGCTGATGAAAGTGAGTGAATTGATTCATTTTGACTTGTCTGATGCTCTTGTTCAAAGTCCTGTATCAAATGACTGAACAAGATAAGGGTTACATTACTGCCTTCAAAGACACTGTAAGACCTAATTAGTTCAATTATAACTTATGAATTATAAAAATGTATTCCCAAAATTAAGAAATTAAATCATTAAACCATTTCTAATCTTAAAAGGACAGTTCATGAAAAAATAAAAACTGTCATTTACTCACTCTCATGATGTTCAAGATGTATTATTTTCTTCTTTCTGTGGAACAAAAGACAGAATATTTTTAAGAAATGTGCTGAAATGCATCTTGGATGCAGAAAGCTGAATGAGATTTGAGAGCTATGGCAGAAGGAAATTAGCAAAGCTTCAAGCTTCAAAAACACTGAATATATTGTAGAGTGAACAAAATCATACAAATCTGAGGAAATGAAATTTTTTATTCCTAGGCAAAGTATTTTTAAAGTGAACATCAGATGCAAAATTCACTTTTACATGGGGTTTACATATAAATGTACATATAAATGATAAAAACCCATTCACTCCTTTTATAAAACCCAAAAAACCTAAACAGTCTCAATTATCAAGTCGTTTTGATTTTCTGAGCAATATGATGTCATATTGCTTAGGCCACGCCCACAACGTATTAGCATTGGCTCAGCCAATTGTAGACTGTCCGCCATTTTCTCTGTGCTCAAGCAACTGTAGCAACAACAATGTCTCATAAGCAATTCAGGTGTTTTGTAGTTGGATGTAAAAGTAAAAAAGCGCCGGTGTGGCCACTTGGTCTTTTAATACTGCATCATTTTTGGTCATACACCTAAAAGTAATACTCCTTTCAAATATACTTTACGTTTATTTTTGTGCACTAACAATAACAACGAAGCGTACTTTTGTAAAATAATTAAAGAAAACGTGTTGCGAAACTTCAAAACACTGTATATACTTGCCTTACAGACATGAAAAATCTGTAGAGTGAAATGTCTACTTTTAAATGAACCAATTCAAACAGAAAATAAATACTCTCAAATTATGAAAACTGTATCAAACATGCATACAGGCACATCCACTGCGGAGATGACGACTGGACAATTCTCTTAAGCCGAAAACAAAGAAAGTGCTAGTTTATCAATACATTTTTAAAACATTAATGCAGCCTCCTTGCTGTTTTTCCCTGATGCATTCATAATTATTATCTGTCGGTGCACTGTGGCAAGCTTTTTTTTGTATGCGCTTGATTATGATTTATATAATTTATTAAAGGAGAAGTCCACTTTTAGAACAACAATTTACAAATAATTTACTCACCCCCTCATCATCCAAGATGTTCATGTCTTTCTATCTTCAGTCGTAAGGAATTATGATATTTGAGGAAAGCATTTTGGGTTTTTTCTGCATATAATGGACTTCACTGGTGCCCTGAATTTGAACTTCCAAAATGTAGTTTAAATGCAGCTTCAAAATGATCCCAGCCGAGGAAGAAGGGGCTTATCTAGTGAAACAACCTGTCATTGTTTTCGAAAAATAAAAATTTGTATACTTTTTAAGCACAAAAGCTTGTGTAGCACAGGCTCTGGGATGTGCGTCCAGGGGTTGTTGAACGATTTGTTCATTTTGAACGAATCTTTAATGTGACTCGGGAAGAATGAGTCGTCTCAGGGAGTGATTCATTCAGTCACGCATGCGATTTTTCGAGTCATTTGTTCATCTTATGGGGCTGTCACATGATGTTGATTTTGCTAAAATTAACAAAATGACTCGAAAAAATATTTGTTCATTTTGCTGAACAAGACTCAAAGGTAAAATGATCCACACGTTCCATCACTACTACGAATCACATCTTCGAATCACCACAAGTTTATCGTCTGTGTACTCCGGCTCGAAAAGGTAGAGTATGTCGAAAAACTCCATGTTATTTTCTCCTACAACTTCAGAATCATCCGACATTGTTGTACCTTTTTGTTTGTAAACAGCGTTTGACTTACTTGCACTTTCTTAGTCTTTGCACGTTCGCTTTGTAAACACTGGGTCTGTGGTTCCGCGTACATTCCACATGACCTTTTGACGTGATTCAATAGTATGTGAATGCGCATCCCAGAGCCTGTGCTACACAAGCTTTTGTGCTTTAAAAGTATACAAATTTGTATTTTCCGAAAAAAATGGCCAATCGTTTCACTATAAAGACCCTTCTTCCTCGGCTGAGATTGTTTAGAGCCCTGTGAAGCTGCATTTAAACTACATTTTGAAAGTTCAAATTCGGGGCACCAGTGAAGTCCATTATATTGAGAAAAATCCTGAAATGCTTTCCTCAAAAACCATAATTTCTTCACGACTGAAGACAGAAAGACATGAACATCTTGGATGACAAGGGGGTGAGTAAATTATTTGTGAATTGTTGTTCTAGAAGTGGAGTTCTCCTTTAATAAATGTGTGACTAAAAGTTGACTAATGCTTAAAATAAACGACTACTTGTCGACCAGTCAAGGGCAGCCCTACTGCTTTCTAAACAAGGGACATTTTAAGGCAAGTTTTGCTAAAAAGTTAAAACTCAAGGATGGATCAGTACCCGCTGTTCAAGATCCAGCTGCGCCTCCAGAAGTAGTAAGTCTTACTTTATATTTTGTATAATTATTTGCAAATCACCTTTCCTCTTTCACAGAAGAGAGGGGCGGGGTGAGCAGAGCTCATTATCATTTAAAGAGACATGCACCAAAACAAGTCACTGGCTACGTTTACATGCACACTTGTTGGATCAATCGGATTAAACTCATTCCGATTGATGAATCAGAATGTAGTGTTTACTTGAGTGATCGGGTTGATGTGCGTGTTTATATGTCACAAGCTTTAAGTCGGAATAGTTTTTTTTTGACATGCGCACACTGCACAAATATAGACTGTTTGCACATAATAACCACTCTCCTGCACTGTTTCTTTATTTGTTTTTAACAGCATAATTAATATTTATCCATTTCTGGATAAATATACATATAAACCACTGTGCTGTACTACTCATATTTATCAAGCAGTAAAAATGCCACTCCCCACGTCCAAAACAGGTTGCCTGTGGATGAGAATTCAAAACAAAGACTGGTGGGAGGTTGTCATGCTCCACTTTACCGAGTGAAAGGAGAGTTTTATAATGACAGGACATGCATTTATACAACACTTTATTCAAAAGAAAGAACCACACGTTCTGTGCGTCATACGTCATTACGTGTCATTGCATTTCAGCATTATTGCACATGCGCAGTCCTTTCAGTTTCGGTTTTCAATCCGAGTGTTTACATGCACTCTCAATCGTATTAGAAAAGGAATAAACTACCGCCTTCAATCCGATCGAAATTTAATTCCAATCCAGCTCAGTCAGATCGATTAAGGTGTTTACATGAACGTTTATCAATCCAATTGAACCATCAATCCGATTACAAGTGGATTATTTGTGTGCATGTAAACAGCCACTGTGAACAGAGCTGTTTTTGACAAGGTAAAAAGGGTGTTGTTTTACACAACCATTAAGGAATTTTCATTTTCAGTATGTTGCATACACTTCATGAAAATGATCTGATGTCTCCTTTAAATAGATTCAAAATGCAACTAACTAATAAAATAAAATACAACCCATACTACAGTTAATATGAATTAACTTGAGAGGATGAATACTATATAGTGAATCACTGGCATAAACAAATTGAAATTCAATTTTATACAATAAAATACATTGGTAAGCAAAACAAACTGAGAGCTACAGATGTAGAGGACTCTGCGTACACGAGAAAGAAAAGGTTCACCGTGTGCCCAGGCCTCTGTATTCCCTCAGGCCTTTTCTTCAGTTATTCAAGTGCGCAGAAAACACTTGTCCTTCTGCTCTTTTAATCATTTATTTGAGAGGAAATATCTAAAATTACGCAAATTGACACACTTACAGTGTTCACTGCACTAGCTGTCCTTCATTTTTTTCTTTCTGATGAGCACACAATGTCCACCCTATTTCAATTAAGCACTGAAGGAGAGCCTGTTCTTGTTCTCCTCTGAGGCTGAGAGACAAGGAGCAAGGTTAGTTAGAGTTGGAGGGAAGGGGTCCTGAAGTATGCAGTCTTTGAAAATGGCAAGTTTTGTAACCTTGTTTAATGCAGAACATTTGAGAGGTAAAAAGTGATGATTGCGTCTGAAAAGAACAGACGATTATGGACCAATGTGGCCAGTTTCCTGAGATCTCCAAATGTCCATGTTAGGTTAGATTGAGTCATTTTTTTTACTTTATGTAGGTTTGCCACTGGGGTAGATCCAGAGGAGGTCATTCATGTCCTCAGGGTCCTCACAGGACCATAAAACTACCTTGTACGCTAAAATAAATGATACGTTGATGATACATTAATAAGCTCAAAAATAACTAGCCCACAAAAGAGCACATATCTAATTATATTGGCATGTTTCTATCAATACCTTTAACGTAATCAACATCTGGAATGAAAGTGTTCACAGTGCAATTTGGGACTGCTTTATCTGCAGAAGATACATGAGATGTTTTAGATTTTGGACAAAACATGGTGAAACAAATCATGCTGGACCTTAAAGGCCATTTCACACCAAACACATTGCAAAAGATCTAAATGAATTGCTGATGAATGGTCTATTCACAGCAAAATCTAAATGAATATCCAAGCCGAATAAAAAATTAAACTGACATTGATACAATAAACTGCCTATCTCCCACAGACAAATTATGCCTTCATAGAAATGTTGCTAGACCCTATTTAGAAGGGCTTCGACCCAGACTTTCATCTCAGTCCACATAAAATCAGCAATTAACTCAGCTGCACTCTAAAAAATCTGTTATTATGTGATTTGAAACAGATCTCTTCATGTTTGCTAACCACACAAGCTGAAAGCAAACCCAACTACTTTACCTCCTCTTTCATTTCCTTACTCTTGTTTGTCTTGTTTTCTTTCTTCATACTCTTCATTTGCTCCTCTCCTTCTTGACCAGGGGAAAAACATTTTCGAAAGTGAACCTGAGTTAAATTGGCAGCGCATATAAACTCCTCCACCAGGACTCAGAAAGGTCCACTGAGAGCTGATGGAAAGAGAGGACAGAGGACCTGTGAAGATAACTGGAGGCCTTGGACTAGGCTTGTTTCCCTGTTTGTCTCCCGCAGGACCGAACACTGAATAAGACCTATTAGAGGGATGGATATCTCTGCACCAAACTGAGGTGGACTCAATCACCTGCTTTTGCAGCGCTGTGAGCACTGTTGCTTTGCTTTCATCAGTCACATACTACAAAAACAAAGAAAAAGAACAGAAAATGCACTTAAACAGCGAAGTCAAGAAAAACGTTAACTAACCAATAAACACTGCTGGAGGTATCAATGTAAACATTTCTAAGAAAAAAGGTCTAAAACACCTGAAGAAAGCCATCTGTTAACATTCCCTTTCCTTTTAATGGAAGTTGCCTGGCTGAAGTATCAGCTCCATTTCACACTGTGGAGAAACCCAAAAAGAAACTGATAATAGAATGCAGTAAAATGTTACATTACATTATAATATGTTAATAAAATATTCTTAAGAATCCAATTATTGTTTATACTGGGTTAAATGCAACCCAGCACTGGGTAAAAAATGTTTAACTGGTAACACTTTACAATGAGGTTCATTAGTTAACATTAGTTAACTACATTAGCTGGGATGAAATAAGAATGAACAATACTTCTACAGCTTTCTTAGTTAATGATAATTTCAGCATTTACTAATGCATTTTAAAAAGCGCAAGTTGTGTTTAGTTCATGCAGTGTGAACTAACCAGGGTCGCCTTTCCCAAAAGCATCGTTAGCCAACTATGGTCGCAAGTTCCGTCGTTACCAACATAGTTCAGCGATTTGGTGTTTCCCGAAACCATAGTTCAAATGAACATTCGCAAACAGCGTCGCAAACTTACATGGTTGCAACTACAGCTCTCGACCTTGTTAGTAAGACATATGGGCTCAATAAATTATGCTCTTGGGCACAATAAGCAAGCTAATATGCAGTACAGTCTATATCTTTCACTCGATCTAAATATAAATGCATTTTAATCTATGTATTTTTAAGCTTCCACTGCAAGCAACGTTTTTGAATAGTGCGCATGTGCATAAATGCCTACGGGAACCCTGGAGTATGACATAAGAGGGAACCCGCGATTAATCAAACATCAAACAAAGCGAAATGACATGGAACAAAAAATATAAATTAGTCATCAGGTGCCATGTTTAACATAGCTGCATTTTAGAGATCTCTAATAAGTTAAAAAGCATAAAATATTACTCGGTGACATCATTAACAACAGACCTACGTTGTTGAACTAATGTGGTTCAAATGACAGAGATGCAACCATGTTCGGGAAACAGTCGTGACTAGCTAGTTCGTTTCCACAACAATGCGTCGAACTAAGGAGGTTAATCGGCGAGTTACGTCGTTGTACGGGAAATGCACCCCAGGACAATGAACGACTGTATTCTTATTCACTAACATTAACAAAGAATAATAAATAGTGTAATAAATGTTTTGTTCATTGTTTGTTCATGTTAATATGTTAAAGGTTCATGAAACCCCAGACTACTTTTTCTGAGATTTGAGCAGAGGTGTTTGTGTTGCACATCATATATGACAATGTTAGCGTCCTTTAATTTTAATTGTTGGAGAAAACTGGTTAATTTTTAGCTTTTTTGCTCTATTTTCATCTTCCGGGTTCAAAATCTACATTGTGCTGGCGTCACAGTTTGTGACATGCCAATGGACTAAAGTACATTGATGACGCGTCGTCTAATTATTCATGACAGCGCGTGTTGATTTGCTATGACAGACGCTTCAGACTGTGAGATTGCATACAATAACTGAGAGAAACGTTAATGGATCGAAGGATCTTGTTCTTGTTTGCTTTGTAAGTAGGGTTCGGCACCAGCGCGATTCATTCATAAGGTGAGTGTAATAGCGGTTTTTACAACTCCTTAATGCAACCTATCAAAAGGATTATAAATGCCCCAAAATAAGCCTTAAAAGTTAATAGAGGTACAACAGCACGTTCATATATATATTTTTTGCAGAGTGAAAATGCCTGTGCATTTATTTGTGTTGTTAACTCAGTGGGAGCGAAATGAAACTGTCTGAACCCGAAGTTGACTCTCTCCCCTCTTCCCCCTCCACTCCGCAGTGCACCACGCCCACTTTTACAGCATTTTTCAAAACTATGGTGAGAACTAATCAGTGCTGAAACAGGGGGGGTTTCATGACCCTTTAACTGATGTTAACACCTTATTCATGACCCTTTAACTGATGTTAACACCTTATTGTAAAGTGTTACCATTTAACAGTTATTGTTTAAAAGCTCAGTTATTGTTTAAAAAATTCTATATGGCTAGCTTAACCCAAAATAGATTGTAAATTAAAAATCAGGCACATAATTAGTCATCAGCAAAAATCAAAAGGTCAACATTTATTATTTTTTTAAAATTGCTAACAAGCATTTACCAATACTTAAAGTATTTTTTCTAAACTCTTAACACAGCAACACACCTACATCACAGAAATAGCCAAATTGTTCATTTTCTGGCCCAAACCACATTTTGTTAAATAAACACAAACTCTACATTTCAAAATGCTTAATACCTTTTCCTACATATACCAACTCTATCAAAACACAGCAAACCCGATTCAAAAACAAGTCATTCGGTCAAAACATTAGCACTGCTTTCTATCCAACAGAAATATATAGTCAATCATAGCACAGTGACTGTCAAAATACTAACAGTTGATGGCTTTACAAAAACTGCATTACTTAAGGGGAAAAGGGGAAAAAACTAACATAAAATGCACAGTCCAGCACACATTCTTACTACTCTCCCCTAACCCTTCTTTCCCCCTTTTTCTGATCCAACTACTCCTCTACCTCCTACAACTATTTCTTTCCCTCTCCCAGGTATTATTTTTTTTCTCTCTCTGTTTCTTTATGTTGTTCTGCATCCACAAAACCAATACAAATAGGTCTTTTTATGTTGGTGTAATGGAAAGAGCTACAACAACTGATTATTCCTCCAAATGAGAATGGAATCAGCTATTTCTAAATATTTCATACCAATATCTGTTACTTAAAAATGCTTATTAGATGTTACAATATTTTATATAGAGATATTTTTCAATATTTTTGAGGTGCTGTTGTTGCAGAAGTAGAAGCTTAATACTATATTTAAGGTTTGGAACATTAGATTTTCGTTTCTGACATGCTGTGTTTAAGCATTTGTAAATAAGACTAAAAGATCCATGATTTTGGTTTTGGGTAAGCTTGTATGAAAAGAAAATGTATGCATTTTAGACACATTGACTGCATACTGTGTGAAAACAACACAAATTGTGTTAATGGTATGGTCACAACAGACGGATGTTGTGCTAATTGTGTTGAGTTCTGAAAATCTGATTACAGATTGGACAAAAGGATCTTAGCAATTGACAAAAACTAATAAGCAATTAAAAAAAATCTTTATTATTCATTTATATATTTAACATATTAATAAATGTTCATTTATCAAACATATTAATAAATGTTTATTTACAACCTATTTTGGGTTCAGTTTAAGCAAGAAATATAGTACTTTTTAAGCAATAGTTTAGTTAAATAAAACTACTCACTATCCAGATGGTTGTCAGAGTTCTGTGTGCCGTTTGGACTGTTTATGTTTGTTTTTCCCATTGTGCCCATATTTGGTTCTTCCTGTCCTCATTTTGTCCTGATTAGTTTATTTACTACACCTGTCTGTGTCTTAATCACCACCCTTTATAAGTCTGCTTGTGTTTTGAGTTTGCTGTCGGTCCTTGACGTTATTTGGATTATGTGTGGATTCCTCGTTCCTCTGTTCCTGCCTGTTCCTGCCTGTTCCTACTAAGAGTTATATTAAATTGTTATTTCCATCCTGTTCCTACTAAGACTTATCTAAATTGTTATTTCCAGCACGTACCGTGACAGAAGGACCGACCGACAGTTTATCCCCGGCGTTTCCCTGCTTTATTTTTTCCGTTTTTTTTTCTCAGTGTTTGTTTTTTTTGTTTTTCGTTATGGATAACCCTGCCGTCCTCCTCCTCCTCCTGGAGCAGGGGAATCGCTCTCTCGTGGACCACACTAGAGACTTTGTCCACCTCGTACCACTCACACACTTCCCGGACAGCAGCCTTTGCACATTTTACCGTGCAGGACTGAACATCGCCACGAAAGCGCAGCTGTCCGGGGAGGGTCCACGAGAGAGCTTCGCCGACTACATGGAGTGGGTGCTGGTGTCCTGTAGATCTTCGTTGACCGCGGAGGATGACACCAGCCCCACTCAAGACCCAGAGCCCAGCCAACCAGCACCCCGACACGCGGAGTTTGAGCCCGAGCCCACCGCGGATGACGAGCCAGAGCCACGAGCGACAGAGCTAAAGATCGCCACAGAGCCAGAGCCCTACACGTCCGATCAGGTGCGAGAGCCGGCTACATCTACCATGACGGGGGAGTGCAACATGGAGCAAGTGAGGGCTATGGAGAGCCCTGCCCACTGCACCACTGCTGGGGGTGAGCTGGATGATAACTCTGGGGACTTGATTGACTTTTCTACGGAAGATCTAGAGAATAACTCTGGGGATTTAATAGACTTCTTTACAGAAGTATCTACCTGTCACGTTATGCCTGCCAGTATGGAATCCCCACCCACCCTCCCTCTTCTGCCTATGTCAACATCTGTCTGCTCACCGCTGTCCCCTGACAGCCCCTCTGCTCACCCTCAGCCCACCACCTGTGCAGTGGGTTCGCCGCGGGTCTGCCAGCTTCCATCGGCGTCAGGGCTGGAGGATCCCTCAGCTCCGCCTCCAGCCTCAGAGTCCAGAACTCCGCCTCGGCCCTCCGACCCTGCGGCTCCACCACGGCTCTCAGCGCCCTCGTCTCCATCGTCGCCCATCGGTCCACCAGCTCCACCGGGCTCCCTCATCTTTCCGGCTCCGCCCTGGTCGGTCGTCGGCCCTTCATCACCTCAGGACTCTATTCCTCCGGCTGCGCCTCGTCACTCCGTCCCACCGGCTCTGTGGACCTCCTCCCTCCCTCTGGCACAGCCTCCATCCTCTGTCGCTCCGGCTCCGCCGCGGACCTTCGGATCTCCGCCTACGCCTCGGTCGCCAGAGCCTAGGGCTCCGCCTTGGCCCTCCGGATCCTCGGTGTCGCCCTGGATCTTCGGCTCTCCGTCTCCGCCTCGGGCTCCTCCGCCAGCGGCTCCGCCTCCGTCGGTCGCCCCCCTGGAGTCGTCAGCCTTTTCTCCACCATGGCTCCTCCCTCCGTCGGCTCCACCGTGGGTCGTCATGATGGCTGTGGTCTGGGTCTCGCATGGCTCCTCCTGCTCCGGGTCCCTCCTGAGTTCTCCCTGGCTCCTCCCTCCGTCGTCACCACCCTGGACTTTGTTTATTGTCCTCCTCCCGGAAGACCGTCCGCCACCAGAGCCTCCTCCCACAATGACTTTATTATTTCCACTCCCTTTCCACGCCGCGAGGTCGCGCCTTCCGGGAGGGGGGAGTAATGTCAGAGTTCTGTGTGCCGTTTGGACTGTTTATGTTTGTTTTTCCCATTGTGCCCATATTTGGTTCTTCCTGTCCTCATTTTGTCCTGATTAGTTTATTTACTACACCTGTCTGTGTCTTAATCACCACCCTTTATAAGTCTGCTTGTGTTTTGAGTTTGCTGTCGGTCCTTGACGTTATTTGGATGTGTGTGGATTATCGTTCTGTTCCTGCCTGTTCCTGCCTGTTCCTACTAAGAGTTATATTAAATTGTTATTTGCATCGTATCTCGTCTCTCGACTCATCTATCCAGCACGTACCGTGACAATGGTTGGGTTAAACAATTAATGCAACCGCTGGGTCAAAACAACCTAATCAGCGCTGGGCTGTTTTTAACCCAGCATTTCTTAGAGTGTGATTAAAAATATATATATTTAATACATTTGTACATTTACAATATTTTGAGGATTATAATACAATATTATACAACACTAGTTAATATATATATTTCTTATTATAGTTATAGTTTTTTATTATCGTTTTTTAAATTTTCTCAAAACAACTATTTTAAAAAAAATGAACTGCAGCTGGGCTAGTTTGATATAAAATAAAAAAACTAACAAATACAGCTAGCTAACACAATAAAAATGTAATAAAAACATAATAACATTCTAAAAAAACATGATTTTGGAACATTTTCAAAAAGTTATCTGTTTTTGCAAATAAACTTTTCATACAGTGTGTGTGTGTGTATATATATATACATACATATACACACAGAAGTCAACATTTGAAGCGGATCGAAACCTTTCATTAAATTTGTCCTAAAACCAAAAAGAATACCTGTTCTTGGACAACTTTGATGAACTTTTTTTGATCCACTTCAAATGTCAAATGTATATATATATATATACAAACAAACCTTGACCACTTAAAAAGGCCTTAAAAACACATTAAAACTACGCAAAAAAACAAAAAAAAAACAAAACAAAAAACATATAAAATAGAAATCTATCAGTTACCTTTATACAGTATTCACCCACAAATTGTATTCCCTGCCTATTACCTAAATTAACCAATCCACAACTGGTGTTGTCCATTTTGTAGTGAGAATTTCGCTTTTAAAATTCCCTCAAGAAATCATTCCCTTCATTCCCTCGTCTCAACATAATTAATTTTAGTACATGAAACAACCACCGTTATTGACATTTGGTTTTCATGACATTTTGATTGCTATAAATCATATGATAAAGCCAAATATAAACACCAGAGGGTGAGAAATGATGGGCAGGGAAATGTCTGTTGAATTGAATTCTGGGACATGTCTCGTTAACGCTGGCCCACGGCTAGAGAAAAAGACATCAGTGTCACCACGCTGTGACATCTCAACACAAACAATCACAACTCCCCTCATCCACATCGATCATCTGAGCGCCTCATCATTTAAAAGAGGGAGAGAAACAGCGAGCGTGAATGATAGACAAAGACAATGAAGATTTAAAAAACAGTATGCTAGTCATTTATTAAATACTGGCTGACTTTCCTATTCTTCTTTTTCTTTGTCTTCTGTTTTTTTAAATAACTTTTGGTTGCTGTCTTCCATTGTGAATTGCTGGTTTCATGTCTGCAGAGCCAGTTTGCTTAACATTATCACCTTACCTTGTTTCAGGCTATGTTAAAACTATATTTGTTTCACCTCAGCCATGTCTAATTATGCCGTCTTAGACATATTTAAGAAGCACAAAAGAAGGGACAGAATAACAGTTTGAAATCACCTTAGAAAAACATTTATAGCAGAGACTAGGGAGTAACACATTTTGTTTCTAACTAAAACTGTTTTTTATGGAAGCCAATTTCTGCAACTGATTCTGCAAATCTGACTTTATATCTACACTGTAAAAAACAAAAAACACAATTTGTTGTCAGCGTAAAATAACTTGTTACCCTGCTGCCTTAAAATTTTAAGTTCAGTCAACTCAAATAAGTTTAGTCAACTTGAAATGTTCAGTTGTACTAAGTGACAACTTAGATATTTGTGTTTTTTAAACTTAAAAGCAAGGTAAGTAACCCAGCTGCCTTAAAAATTTAAGTTGAATCAACTCAAGTATCTAAGTTGTCACTTAGTACAACTTAACATTTCAAGTTCAATAAACGTTTTTTGAGTTGACTGAACTTAAAATTTTAAGGCATCCAGGTAAATTATTTTAAGTTGACTCAACAAATTGTTTTTAATAGTGTAGCAATTCTGACTTTATAACTTGCAATTGTGCGTTTACATCTCAAAGTTCTAAAAAAAAAAAAAAAAAAAAAAAAAAAAAAAAAAAAAACACTCGGAATTGCGAGATAAAAGTCATAATTGTGAGATAAAAAGTCGCAATATGTTTTTTAAATTTTTTATTTAGTGGCGGAAATGGCTTCCAAAGTTTCTAACTTAAATTTCTAGCAGATAATTTGGGAATTTATATAAAAGTACTATGCATCCCTAAACTGTAAATTAACATAAATTAACAAAGAGTGTATCTGGTTTATGAAGACTTACTACAACATATTTTCAACTTTGATACTAGACACAGTATAGAAAAATTAATTCAAAATCAAAATAAAGAAAAGGAAAAAAACATAATATGCAAATACTGTAGGCAGCAGCTGAAGAAATTTGAAAAAGCCAATCATATTTTTGATAAATTATTTAATTTAAACCAGCCTGAAAATAATACAACACTCATGACCAATCATACTAAAATAACCAATCCTAAAATAAAAATAAAAAATCTTTTAGGATTACATTTCGGTCATTTTTGTAAATCCCAAATACAGAATAATTCTTACGCTTTCCCAATCTCTTATAAATTAAACGACTTCTCATGAGACCGGGTTGTTAAAATACTGTTTTTAGCTTTATTTTAGCTCAAATAAATCAGCTTTATGATGCCACTCTTGTCTGGTTTTATTGCTGACTTTACATTAAGTCATTATTGACTCATTCCCCATTCCCATTCAAGTAGACAGGAGCTGTGCTTTAATGACCTACATAGAAAATAGCTGCAGGGTGCGTTACCAAGCTGGCCACCAATTGAACCGACATGCCTTGAAGGGACTTTGATGCCATGCTTCAAATATCCACCATGGTAACATGACACAGAGACCCCAGGCATTAAACATGAGTAAATGCAATGCATTTTCACATGCCAAGACATTGTGTATAGCACACTCCTGCCAAGTGTTTAAGACTTTGAATTAGTCATAGTATGCTTTTACAATATACGTTCTCGCTGTGGTCAAAAGAATCACCTTGTAGTTGAAAACTGGGTTTTGACTAGATCAGAAAAACATATTCAATAAACAAAGACAGTGGAGTTTATCTCAACAGCACATGAAAGTAAAAATAGTATGTGGTCTTGGTTAAAATAACATACTGTAAGCTTGCTCCTTTTTATAAAGCTGTATTCATTTATACAGTAAGGCAGGATACATGATTCATTTATATATAGAGCTTCATATTGATTCTATTTTTGGCCATGCGGTTTGAGCTAGCATTATATGTCTGGAATTGACATTGAGTCTATAACCGCTATTCATTTGCTTTTCTGCGCCAGCTCTTTTGACTTCATTAAAAAGCACTAACCAGACCGCTGAGCCGCCACCAATGTCCTTAGTAATGATTGCAATAAAAATGTACACCACCCCTGAAATTAATCCTTTATAAATAAAGCAGAAGGAATCAATGAGTTATCTGAAGCAGAGGCCGATAGCACGAACGCGGCACTGCAGATGTTGAAGACACACTGGAATAGAGAGGATACACAATCGTAAAGCCCCGAATGGAAATAAAGATATGGACATAGGTTAAGATTAGAGAGGTTTCTGGAGCTGTGCTGATAAAATCCTCTCTGTGTGTTGTCCTCTAATACGTGTGAAGTTGTATACATGAAAGTACAAGGTAAGACAGAGGGAAAGGCCAAATCCATTAAATTGAGGCAGCGACGCGCTTGCGCGTGTACACGGGCAGTGGTGGGTTATCTCTGACCGTTGTGTCCTTGTAAACACAAAGCAATTATGCTGAAGACACAATAGAAACATTTAAGCAATGGTTCAATCCTCCCTCTCTCCCACTCTGAGGAAGAGGGAACAGCTCAGAGATAGGGAATGTTATGACAGACTAAATCCAATAATGAGTTAGAAACCATACTGATAACTGGACACTTATAGGCCTTTAAACGAAAGGTTATCCAAGAGGAGCAATAGAAGAAATTGAGAGGAAAATGTGCTGAAGGTTTGTGTCTGCTTAGCATTAAAACACCTACATTTACAGTGCATTTACATCAGCACAGTGTTTGTTTGCTAAAAATATAAGTGTTTGCTAAAAGCTATAAATGTTCACACCCCTGCATTTAAAAAGGCAGTTTCATATTTTTGACCGCATAAACACATTAAAGTGTGTGTGTTCTGATTAATTTATCTTTAGTATATTTACAATTGACTGATACAATGTTTAAAGATTATAAGGGGCAAAACAGTAAACTGTGCAGATCAAAATTAGAGAACCATCTATAAACACTTGATTTTTTCCTGAAATACTGCTATTTACATCGGTCAAATTTGAAGGAATATTCGCTGTAGGTATACCACTGTTCTACTAACATGTCTGACAACAAAAACCTGTATATTTGTGGAAATAATCAGTGATCAAAATTACAGAACAGTAACCCATGTAGCACGGAAGAAGATTACAATTAAAATTTTGGAGGGTTACAGCTTTCAGAAATTAGTAGGAATTGTAGAAACCCTTGCTTTGAATGACTTCAGCACATTTGCGGCTACAGGACATCACTAGTTTCTCACACTGTGCTGGACTCTTAAAAATAAAGGTGCTTCACGATGCCATAGAAGAACTTTTTTTGTCTAAATGGTTCCATAAAGAACCTTTAACATCTGAAGAACCTTTCTGTTTCACAGAAGGGTCTTTGTGGCGAAAGAAGGTTCTTCAGATTATAAAAAGGTAAAAAAAAAAAAAAGAGATGATTCTGGTCTCTAACTTTGTGGAACCAAAAATGGTTCCTCTGTGGCATCGCTGTGAAGAAACTTTTTAAGCACTTTTATTATGTGTGTGGTGTAATCTAAGCCAACTTTTCTTCCAGTCGCTTCCATAATTTGCAAACTGTAGTGGGTGTGCTGTAGCCATAACTTTGTCACCAAAGATTTTCAAATGGGTTTAGATCAGGACTCTGACTTGACTCATGCATTGTCTTGCATGAAAATTTCAGGTTGACTGGGAGATGCAGGCAGGGAAGGAACTGCATGTTCCTGAAGGAAGTTGTGATAAACATTTGAATTCACTCTGTCATGTAGCTGTAAAAGAGGCCCAACTTCTGCTGCAGAAAACATCACTCAAACCATGACACTTCCTTTTCCACCTTTCACTGACTTCGTTATGCACTTGGGCTTCAGTTTTTCCTCAGTTTGACGCCGAACAAAAAGTTTCCCATCAGACCCAAATAAATTAAACTTGCTCTCATCACTAAAGTGAACTTTGAACCAGTTCTTCTCTCTCCACACAACATGCGCTTTAGCAAAGGTGAGCTTAGCCTTTTGATTCTTTCTTCTGATGAGAGGCTTCGTCACTCCAGAGTGCACTTTCAGTCCAACTTCTCTTAAAACAGATCTATACTCTGTTCAGCGTTGAACTGGCGAGCAATTCCAGCTGCAGTGCTGAACCGATTTCCCTTTGAGAGCCTCTGCATTATCCTGTCTTGTCATGCATTTGTCTTATGTGGACGACCAGCCTCTTGGGGGGACTTGAATTTGCAATATTCAAGAAATCACAGATTTCGAATGTCCAACTTGCTGTGGCTGAAAGGGTCATCCCTTTGGCCTTCGTCCGGACCCTGTCGCATGGTTTCAGTCACCTTAGAGCGTCCCACCATCTTACAATCTCAATGAAAATTTGAGGAATGCTACCAGTTAAATAGGGATAGTTAGATAATTAACAAAATTAGGAGCCAGATTAACAGAAATAACTTGGAGGTATCTGTAAGTGTTCTCTAATGTTGATCCAAGCTCTTTTTCAAATATCTTGTTTAAGTTTTTTACTTTAAGTTTTTTAATTTATGAAATATGCTTGAAAACTGCCCTTCTACTCCTGTTAACTTTAAATAGGACTAAGCAATGGCCTTGGAATGTAGAAAATTATATGTTGATTTTGATCTCCGCTGTACATTTTTATTCAATGACCTTATGATTTAACAGCAAAACTAGCATGTAAAGAGACCAACCACAGTTTGTTTTGTTTTTACATGCAATTAATATGGAGTGTTATCTGAAATAGATCCTACCATAAAAAAATAGCCGAAAAATAATTAAAAATAAGTAACATTTCTGTAAACAGCTGCACACACACAAAACAAATAGCAATAGCAATAAAAAATGTGCCACTAAACTTACATCTTCCTATCAGGATTAGTTGGTCTTGACAAGAATAACTGAAAACTGCTAATAACCACAAGTCTTGCTGTGCAAGACACAAACATAACCTAACCTAGATAACCTTCTGAACCTAAATATTGATAAAGACACGATGAACTTAATCAGGTGACAGATCATTGCTTCCATATTGTGACATATTCAAGTGAAAGATTACCAAAATAGAAAAAAAAAGTAAGGATGGGACTTGGTTCTGTTTATCCAATGATGATTGGATGAAAGCAGATCTGAAGTTGAAGTATCAGTCAGTTTTAAGTAAGGGACATAGATTATGCAGGCTAAATGATAGAAGTCCAGCATGCATCACCAGAAAGAAGTCAATTGGCATTTTGGTCGTAGAAGTTAATATTATATTTTTTACATAAATGTACACATGGATGGTTCTTCACAATAAGAAAATAATATCATTTTCATTTTTAAATCATTTAGACTTGATTAAGTCAACTTTTTTGAATACCTAATGGAGGTGACACATACGTAGGTAACCCACAAAAGGTTTGCATGTGGTTTCATCTTCTGTACAGAAGTACTCATCTAAAGTGCTATATATACTTCTTTTTGCCAACAGATCATTTTGACAGCTCTTCTGTGTGTTTCTGCACTGAACTATAAGCCTTGCTTGTCAAATCTATGTTTGATATTTTCAAAGGTAAGGTTTAAAATGCATTAAACACCCCAGAGCATTACAAAGCTTTCAACTTCTCCCTGTGTCTTCCCTCTGATTGATATACATGCAGTTTTTTTCTTTTTTTTTTTTTTTTTTTTTTGTTGTTGTTTTTTCTACATTCATTCGCAAGCGTACTTGATCAATGAATTGCCTCTCTTGTTTTGCCTTTCCTGCATGTGGGTTTGTTAAAAGGATAGCAGAACAATGCAAAGCCCAGATTATTTGTGCTGGAAAGAGGGTCCACCCCATGGTGAGCCCTGTTTGTGTTTCCCGACACAATCCAAAGGACTGGCAATTCAATACATTGTGAAAAATCTTGCAAATGTGAACGAGGAACAGAAGTAGGGCACATTCAATTGCTGAACATCTCAAAGTTCAGGAAGCTCAGAAGGAACGCCATTATATAAACGTATTTCACTTTTCAATAATTTCAAAAAGTTCAAAAAGGCTCTAAGAAATAATGGAAATAATGGGGTTTATGCATTCACTCAAACACACACACGCTTTCTAGTGTCTTACAGGATGAATATGTCATCCATGTAGTCTTTCTTGAAGCCTCTTCAGCCTATAGGGTATAAGGCACACCTTACTTTTACATTTTTTTAAGATAAGGTCTTGCTTTGAAGTCAGGTGAGGATGATTCTCTTCCAGCTGTTGTAATTTACACCTTTTTTGCATTACTGCTGGAACCTGAAAGCAAATAAGCAGCATTCTCATTCGCCAGCCGAGCTTTTTGTATAAAGTAACGCTACCAGCTCTCATTTCTGGCTCTGTCTGACATGTGAAGTATGTGGCTCTCAAGTTAAGGAGCACAGGAAAAGCTCTTAACACTTAGCCTCAAACAATGGCATACACAACACCTCATTTGTTTAAACCACACAGCAGCAGCTCAGACATCCCCAGTGAAATTATACAATCTGTTGTTTGATTTTGAATACTTACCTTCAGAGGTGTTCCCAAGGAGGTCTACGATACCTCAAGAGGTTCCAAATTCATCTCAGTGACACTTGTTCAGCTGATGCACGACTGTAAAGTGAATGCAAAAAGATGAAAACCCAAAGAGCAAAGACTTATTTTAACAAAAGAGAAACCAGAATACCATAAGCAAGACTCACTACATTACCACAGGTACATGTACAGTCGAGGTCAAAAGTTTACATACACCTTGCATTATCTGCAAAATGTTTATTATTTTACCAAAATTAGAGGGATCATAAAAAATGTGTTATTTTTCATTTAGTACTGACCTGAATAAGATATTTCATATAGTCCACAAGAGAAAATAATAGTTGCATTTGTAAAAATGACCCAGTTCAAAAGTTTACATATGTTTGATTCTTAATACTATGTTGGTACCTGAATGATCTACAGCTGTTTTTGTTTTTTTGTTTTTATTAGTGATATTTGTTCATGAGTCCCTTGCTTGTCCTGAACAGTTAAACTGCCTACTGTTCTTCAGAAAAATCCTTCAGGTCCCACAAATTCTTTGCTTTTTCAGCATTTTTGTGTATTTGAACCCTTTCCAACAATGACTGTATGATTTTGAGATCCATCTTTTCGCACTGAGGACAACTGAGGCACTCACTGATGTTTCAGAAGGAAATACAATATATTAATAACCGGGGGATATCTTCTGTAACTTCTGAAGGGCAGTACTAAATGAAAAAAAAGTACAGCTAACTAAGACAATAAAACACAAGAAAACCATGATAACATCATAAAAAACATGATTTTTGAAAATGTAAAAACAAACAAACCAGTTATCTGTTTTTGCAAAAAAAAAAAAAAAAAAATTATATATGTATATATATTATATAACATATATATATATATATGCACACATCTTGATTCTGTTCAAAAGTTTACACCCTTGTCTTAATACATCTTTTAAAAAAATCTTGAAGGTTTGCATCTGAAATGCAAAAAGGCATGCAAAAAATACATTTAAAATGTACAAAATGATTGAAAGCATAATAGACACAACAATAACCCCCAAATGTGAAAAACTGCCTTTTAAATGGACAAAAAAGACAGCAATCAAAGATATGAAAATGTATTAAATACAATTATTATGTCTCTGATAAAGCCAGCTATTTTCCTGACCTTCCAATTATCCTGTAACTCTTTGCAGTTCATTGAAATGACCATTTAGCACAAGCACTGCATCATATAAGAGCATTGTTCACGTAAAACTCAGGAATCCTCTTGACACCAACTCTGTGAATATTACATTTACATCCACCCTGACAACCTCTATCAAGCGTAACAAAATTGCACTTTTGTTTGACTGTCAGATGTTTCATTATTTCTGTCCATTTATGAGGACAAACTAATCTCCATGGTGATGGGGCTGGATATTTTCCGCAGACCTCTTTTGATTCACAGTTGTATTAGCACTGTACATGTTGCTTCTTAGAATAACTATTTCTCTTCATGAAATACATTTCCTCTGGTATAATGGTGCTGATCAGAATGAATGCATCCAGGTCAATGCAGAAATGTTTTGAAATTAAGTTTATATTTGATATTAGGTTTACTCCAAACCTAAAACATCTCAAAGCAAAGTGTTAAAACATTCATTTGTCTCAGTTACAGTATGTGTTTTACATAGTGTCTAATCAGTGAATCACACTTCAGAGGTATCTGACTTCAGGAACATCTGTTTCACTTATGTTTTATGCTTAAAAATATTGGGTTAGTTTCCACATATGGTACTGAACGAAACAACCAGCTCGGGTTTTAAAAACTGACACATTCGCACACACATACACGCATCCTTGGACAGTTAAAGCACTGCAGAATTACAGTGAGTGTCTAAACCTTATTTTTAATTGAAACTTGGAATTGAAGCACTACATTAGCTGTGTGTTACTTAGAGATATGGCTGGATCTGTGGTAACACCTGTTTTTCCTCATGTTTTTTCTTAATGTCTCCTTGTTTTTGAGAAAGTTTCGAAGATTAAGGCTTTTAGGATTTGTATCTGAATGCATATCCTTCCTGATGCTTTAGAGACCTGTTTAATTTTGACTAAGAAAATGCAGTGAAGTAAATACTGTAGGGTGGCAACAACGATACATTATTTAAGCAATGCTATGTTTTGAATCACTCGCTAAACGAGCAAAGCCCAGGGATAGCCCACAGATAAAAGAGACCATCATCATTAAAGAGTATGTGAGCTGAACCAGACAGATATGCAACATCGCCATAGATACAGAGCTATGCTGATGAGCTTTGACTGATAAAACCGAGATCAGACCTCAAACACTGTTCTATCTGAACTTACCATAGCCTGATTGACAGCAGGAAAGTGCATTTCAATATAAGTTCACGGCAAGGTCAATCTCTTCACCCACACTTGATTTAAGTGGGTTGTGAAGCTGACAGGTCTTTGTATAGTATTCTACCTGCTACGTAGCTATATTTAATACCAAGCTGCTTGGTATTAGACTACCGTGTCAATTCCGTGTCAACTCAACCAGAGGTCCCCGGCATTCCCCCTTGAATAAAATGTGTATTAGCTGTACAAAAGGTGACCAACGTTTAGTTTTCAACCAATGAAAATGGGTGATATTCAACTGAATATGAAGCTGCATTGAGATCCACATATCTGTGGGACTGAATGATATAGGGCCTTGAAAATGAAGATGCCAAAAGAAAAGTTTAATAAGAACAAGAATCTAAAATCAAATTGAGATATCTTTCATATTTTTATTAAGTTGCAAGCACACAAACTTTGGAAAAAGATTATTTATGGCACTGTTATGTTCAATGCTGTTGTTTTAACAGAAGAAAACAAGATACATTTCAAGTTTCAGCATACACTCTTTAAAAAAGGTCCTTTAAAAGATTCTTCACAGTGATGCCATAGAAGAACCATTTTTGGTTCCGCAAAGAACCATTCAAAGGTTCTTTAAAGAACCATCTCCCTCTTACCTTTTTATAATCTGAAGAACCTTTTTTTTCACTACAAAGAACCTTTTGTGAAACAGAAAGGTTCTTCAGATGTTAAAGGTTCTTTATGGAACCATTTAGACAGAAAAGGTTCTTCTATGGCATCGTGAAGGACTTTTAGTTTTAAAAGTGTAATTTGTTCTTCATACATACCACTTTATGCAAAGTGATCCACATTTGGTTTTCGTCCACTGAAAATGGATGTTATTCAACAATCTGAATATGAAGCTGTATTGAGATCCACATGTCTGTGGGACTGAATGACACAGGGCCTTGAAAATGAGGATTACAGAAAGAAAGGTTTATTAAGAGCCAGAATCTAAAATTTAATAGATATATCTTTAATATTTCTTAAGTTACAGGCACCCAAACTTTTGAAAAAGAATATTTATGGCACTCAGGTATGTTCAAAGCCGTTTTGACAGAAGCAAACAAGATACATTTCTAGTTTCAACATAATTTGTTCTTCAAACATTCCTCTTTAAAAGAAAACAAGTATCATCTTTATGCAAAGTGACCAACATTTGAGCACTGAAAATGTGTACCATTTAACAATTTACTCCTGAAGCTATATTGAAATTGGAATATCTCTAGAACTGAACCATACAGGGCCTTAATAATGAAGATCCCAGAAAGGCCTTATCTAAAAGGGGATTCAGATATACAGGTATTTAATACTTCTTGAGTTACAGGCGTGTAAACTTTGGAGGGAAAAAACAGCTTTGAAAGTGCCTTTTCCCCATTTTTTAATGGTGACCATTGGCAAATAATGCAACAAAAATAGCTAAAGTTAACAGATTACACACATGTAAACTTTGGAGGGGGAAAAAAAACTTTAAAAGTGCCAACAGATTTTACTAGCAGACCTACCAATCTCTGTGTAAAAATAGCATTATGATACTGCCATATTTCTGAAGTCATTTTTACCTCTTTGTTATTTAGCTCTGAATCTCAGGTGAAAATTGCCATTTTAACCCACCTCTACAAAACAGTGGATTACTCAGTAAATACACATCCATGGTATTTAATATTTTGGCTTTCATCACTATACATGTCTATCTTTCTTCAGATAAATATTAGCATAACCAAAAATTCAAGCCAGGGACTTCTGGTTGAGTTGACAGGGAATGACCTAATCGTAATATCTCTGGAACTGAACCATACAGGGCCTTAAAAATGAAGATCCCGAAAGGAAAATTTGTTAAGATCCAATATCTAAAAGGGCATTAAGATATAAATAATACTTCCTGAGTCATAGGCATGGACAAAAAAAACTTTATAAGTGTCTTTTCCCCATTTTTGAATACTCACCTTTGTCACATAATGTAACAAAGATTACTAAAGTCAACAGATTTTACTTATAAACCTATTAATCTCTGCATAAAAATAACAATGGAAATGCCATCTTTCGAAAGCCATTTTTACCCTCCTGTAATTTGCCTCTGAATCTCAGGTGAAAATTGTCATATTGACCCCCCCTCTAAAGTACTGGATTACTCAGTAAATATATATCCATGACATTTGATCACTACACGTCTATCTTTCTTCAGAAAAAATACTGACAAAAACAGAATTTTGAGCCCAGGATCTTTATGAAATTTGGTTGATTTGATATAGAATGATCCAATATACTAAACAGACACAAAACAGAGATAGCATATCATAACATTAATTTTT
Source organism: Labeo rohita (assembly GCF_022985175.1). Taxonomy (NCBI): domain Eukaryota; kingdom Metazoa; phylum Chordata; class Actinopteri; order Cypriniformes; family Cyprinidae; genus Labeo; species Labeo rohita. Next base: position 20,555,413 of record NC_066889.1, on the reverse strand, counting down.
TTTTTTTTTTAATTTTGTGTCTCCGCAGGGTCAGAAAGCTCTTAGACATCAAAAATATCATAATTTGAGGTCTTACACCTTTGAAATGGCATGAGATTAATTAATGACAGAATTTTCGTTATTGTGTGAACTATCCCTTTAAAATATTTTTCCTTTCTAACAAAAACTAAACAGAAATCAAAGGCAACACATGTACAGCACTTGAATTAAAATGCTATTTATTTGTTGTGCTTCTCTCTCATTATCATTGGGCAGAACAGCCATTACTGCGGGTGGGCCTGTGCCACCCTCACCCTTATGTGCCCCGTGGTAAATTAACACTACATCGCACTCTGATATTTAAGTCAACGCTCTGCAGTAAAAATTGGCCTCTTAAGCTACTAGTCACCTGTGGATAACTTAAGTGCCGTAATCAGTCAAAGTGAATGCAAAATCTTGACTGCAGTGATGCGTCTCACTGGGCAATATGAATGCCTGCTTGAAGAACAAAGCCTTGACATTCAAGAAAGCCTTTAGAGTGCATGCATACATATTTTCTGGTAACAATGTTTGAGGCATGCATAATGCAAATGCAATTGAAGTAAATCATATGGTCCATTGCGCATCTTACATATGGAGAGGTGGCGCACACATGCACTCACTAACTTAAACACACACACAAACACCGCAATATAATAACATCATCATCTCAAACCAATATCTTGCTGTGGCAACGCAATAGATTAATAAAAGACAATACGAGCATAAACGAAATAAGGGGGCCCGAGAGACTGAAATCGCACAGGTAAACAAGGGACAGATAGATTACATTCTCTCAAAGTAAAATGAGTTGTGTTCTTCTCTCGCCCGGCCTCTCTCCTCGCCTCCATCCCTTCCTTTATACATTTCCATCTATCTCTTGTGATTCAATCGCTTAGCTTCTTGCTTTCCTTTCTGTCTCTCCCTCTCTTTAACTTGATTATAGTGCAGCAAAGACAGTAAAACCAGAAAGACACTGCATGCTTTTTCTGTCTTTTATGGTTGTTGCTTATCAGATTATAAAAGAAAAAAAAAAGACTAATTAACTGTTCTCTAACTGCTTTACCAGTGTTTGATACAATTATAATTATTAACATGTTAATTGTTACTTTTTATTTAAATAAAAAACACATTTAAAAATGTTAAAAATTTAAAAATTAAAAATGTAATTTAAATGAGTACACCCCCTTAACAAATTCAGCAATTACTCTTTACTTAGATGACATGTTAGGGTTCTTTGGAGATACATGGAGATATTTGGAGATGTTCCAATTAGCCTGCTTGATCAATTACCAAATAATAATGTCAAAATTATTCAGCAAAATAAGATTTTCTTATCAAAGTGATAAAATGTTGTGTTGCAAAAATGTGAATCCTGAAAATTACTAAAACAAAACTAAGAAAAAAAATCAACAGGTAAGCATATTGAACCAAAACTTTTAAAGACAAGTAATTTCCTGACAATTAAAAGTGTTATATAGCCTACTGAATCATACTCAGACTTAATGCTGACAACAATGGAACCACTTGGAAGTAAACTGCCAGGAGATTTATTTCTTAGCATAGAAGAGGACAACGGTACAAGAGGAATACCAAATTATTGTTTTAAGTGTGAAAATATAGCGGAAGTAGCACTGACATTCAAAAACAATGGACTTGTGACAAGATTCCTGAAATAATCAGGTCTTCACTTTAAGTTTTCATTTAGTGATGAGTGAAAGCTATGAAAAGAGTAACACTTAATCTCACAGAGTACGACACAGTACGACACAGCCAGAAGTGACATGCATGGTTGTTGTTACCACTAGAAATTACCTATTGTAGCCAAAGCACAATAAACTTACTGAACCTCTTCCAAGGACCATATTTACAAAATATAGACTTCTGGAAATCCATACTCAGGAGACTAAATCAATCATTTCAGATCTAAAAGCATCCAAAATGTTCTGGTGTTGCTAGAGGAGGAGTACAGTGAGAACTGCCTGGTACCCACAGAGACGTTCAGTGGTAGTGAAGCTCTTATATAGGGATGTATGAGTGCTGAAGATGTGAGGGAGTTGTGTTTTATCAATGCTGTCGTTAATTCACACACCACTGTGTGATGTAATACAAAAACATGAAACAGAGGATGCTACCCTCCCCTCATTCCCTGCATCATTGGGCATTTTTTCAGCACGACAATAAAGATATTCATACTCCCAAGGTGTAAATCCTTCAGTGGACATGTATTTCACTCAGTCTTAACACTTTCGAGCAGCTGTGGGGGATTCTGTAGAGACGAGCCGAGTAAAACACCCTATTAAAGACCAGGGCATTTAAGGAGTCGTCTTCCAGGAGTTAAACAGGACAGATGTGACAATTTGTCATGAACTTGTACACTCAGTGCCAAGAAGGGTCAGAGCAGTATACTTAAAGTTCTTGAGGACACACTAAGTACTAGAATATTATACATTTGCTGAATTAAACATAAGATGTACTCATTTCTGCAATCCTTCATTTAAACAAAATTGGCTAATTTATTTACTTAATTATCTTACAGAAAATATTGGCATATATTTTGTTGTTTTTATTAAGTATATGTTTAATACATTTCAATTTTGCTATCTTTCCATGAATTATATTAGTGATCATTAAGAATTTTTGCAAGTCAACCTTAACGATGCACTGCATTATGGCCAGAAACAAACCCAAAGAAACACTGCCCATCTGGAGAATCAGATTTGGCCCACAGCGTATGTCAACAAAATGAGACAAGAGCAGAACTGGGCTGAAGAGGTGTGGCATTGAGCTGATGTTCAGCCGTAAACTGCAAACGAATCGCTGCCTCTCATGGGCGCCAGAATCACAGACTGTCAGAGTGTGTCACAGCCTCCCCAACACATGCTGCTGTGTCGCTGTCATACCGCTATGGGGATATGTCAAGCCTTATCACAGCAACATAGGACAGGCTATGACATGGGTGTCAATGTTGTGACAGCGCACATGCACTTACGTCAACATATAATAGCAATATGACTGTTAGAGATTTGTAAGTGCCTTCAGAATGGGTGATTTGTGACATTCTCTTACTCATTTTTTACAGAAAAGATTAAACATTTGTACATCATGCAATATATACGTCATGGGAAAGAATGATTGTTACAAAACCTACATTTTTATATTGGAAAACAACAGCTGGAGCTCTGGTTCACTGTGTATTTGTTGTTCCAAAGAGCTACTTCAGGTGAATGTGTTAAATAAGGCTGGTTTAAGCTGTATTTTTTTTAGCTGTTTCCTACAACAGCTTTTATGAAACACATAATATTCTAAATTCTCACTGGATGAACAGTTTTACAATAACCAGTATGCTAACACATTAGTACACAATTCTACACCAATGTGCAAAGTGGTTATCTAAAATAACTTTGTTTAGCAACCATAAAAAGAGGCTAATTAGCAATACTACTCAGCGGAAGAGATTCAAACTTTGCTTAACTGTGTCAACAATGCATACAAAGTGGTTTACTATGTTAGTTTTCTCTAATTTTTAGTTAAATAAAGTAAAATCTTATCAAGCTAGTTTCCAGATGCTTGTTATACTAAATAAACTAATAAAAAAACATGTTAATCAGCTAGTTCAGTATACAAATCATAATATTTGCAAACAAATGCTATTTCGTTAAGGAAAAAGGAAGGGGGCAGAAACAGGGGCTGTGTCAGCCAATAAAAGGACAGTATACAAGCAAATTTATAATAAGCATTATGGTTGGCTAAACACTTGAAGCTCTCTTCTCCCACGAGGATCTGATCCTTGCGCTTTTGAGCAATAATACTGCAATATCTACTGCTAGCAAGAGATTTGTGAATAAATAACACCTCGAGGAAGTGTGGTAGAGAGGAAGGGAAGAAGGAAAGAGAGAAATTGTTCTCTTTATTCACACCTGCGCCGAGCGATGCGGGTCAGAGATGCACATATTTATTCATGAGTGCACGCATTCAACTTCACACGACAGCTGACTCCAGCTCTCTCCAAGAGAAACTTCTAGACGGTCACTTCAGCCAATAAAATGCACATATGCAAATTAAGCATTCTAATGTACAATGTAAAAAAAGGAATTGAGAAAACTTCAATTCAATGCATCCTGATGCATTCAGATTTTTAGATAGTCCCATCTATAAAGAAATAAAATTTCCTGATTATTTACTCACACCTATGTCATCCAAGATGTTCATGTCTTCCTTTCTTTAGTCTAAAAGAAATTAAGGTTTTTGTGGAAAATATTTCAGGATTAATGGGGATCAATGGGTTGAAGGTCCAAATTGCAGTTTCAATGCAGCTTCAATGCTCTACACGATCCCAGCCGAGGAATAAGTGACTTATCTAGTGAAACGATTGGTTATTTTCTTAAAAAAAATAATAATAATAATTTAACCACAAATGCTAGTCTTGCACTAACTCGACTTCACACATTACGAAACCACATTGGAAAGATCATGCATGATCCAGTGTTTACAAAGCGAACGTGCAAAGAAAGTCAAACGTCCTTTACAACAAAAGAAGAAACAACAATGTCGGCTGATTTTGAAGTTGGAGGACCGTTTTGCTAGATAAGACCCTTATTCTTCGGCTGGGATCATGTAGAGCCCTTTGCAGCTGCACTGAAACTGCAAATTGGACCTTCAACCCGCTGATCCCCATTGAAGTCCACTATATGGAGAAAAATCCTGAAATGTTTTCCTCAAAAACCTTAATTTCTGTTCGACTAAAGAAAGAAAAACATGAATATCTTGGATGACATGGTTGTGAGTAAATTATCATGACATTTTAAATTCAGGAGTAAACTAATCCTTTAAGAATTGTAAAACAACAGTACCTTGTTTTGTCAGTTTTATGTTCATTTACTAAATGCAAAATGCCTCATTCAGCAAAAAATAAAAAAAAATCAAGGCAACTACACTGTAAAAAATAAAAAACACAATTTCTTGAGTCAGCTTAAAATAATTTGTTACCCTGCTGCCTTCAAATTTTTAAGTTCAGTCAACTAAAATAAGTTTAGTCAACTTAAAATGTTAAGTTGTACTAAGTAACAACTTAGATATCTGTGTCTGCTAAACTTAACAGATGGGTAAGTAACCCAGCTGCCTTAAAATTTTAAGTTGATTCAACTCAAATATCTAAGCTGTCACTTAGTATAATTTAACATTTCAAGTTGAATAAATTTTTTTTGAGTTGACGGAACTTAAAATTTGAAGGCAGCCAGGTTACAAATTATTTTAAGTTGACTCAACAAATTGTTTTTTACAGTGTACAGCTTTGTTGTTCATATATTTAAAATTTTAAATTACTATATAAACTCTCTCTGATAAACTGCAAAATAAGTTGTTGCTTTTTTTACTGTGTAACTTTTTAACAATTCTTCCTTAGATCTCCTCTTTTTGCTACAAGTTTTATTTTTCCCCCTTTTCCCCCCGATCTGTGTTTTGTGGCTTGGCTAAATGGGTTTTTACCAATATGGGCTGCCAAGCTGCCACCCTGTTACTTCTCAACAGATTTATCTTCACAGAATTGTTTTAATGCCACCGTGTTCAGATTCTATTTCACCACACTGGGGTGATATTAAAAAGACAAGGTTGGCGTGAGGCAAAGAGCCTCGTAACTGTTCACCATACCTCACTCCAACCTCTCTTAGTCGCAGCACACACAAAGGTAATAAGACTCCAGAGAATAGCTCATAGGGACCATTTTTCACTGTCGATTGGTCTCTGTGCTCATGTACTTACGCACACCCATATCCAAAAACCAATAGAACTGCATCTTCAGTTACCCCTGACCTCCTTCGACTGCTGCTATGAGTGAGCATACATGTCAGCTAGTGTACTCAAGGGATTTTGCGCAGATCTTTCAGGGGGGATTCCACTATTCCATAAGCAGATTCTATAAGCGTGATAAAAATGGAAAGACACCGAGATGGCTGGATTATGTGTATTATAGAAAAAGCTCATGAGAGGCATAACCCTTGCGACCCTAAAATTTGATTGTTCGCCCCAGGTGCCACCCCAAAACGCTAAACTATAATTAACCATATCCCACATCAACAGAACATTCAATAAAACCAAACAGAACCTTCCTAGGGGTAAACCGGAGCTGAAAGTAGTGTAAATTATCAGTGGTAGCTTGAGGTCAGATTTGTGTCAGCACTGTACTTGGTGAGTTTAGTGCGGTAGAGAGGATTAGGAGGGTGACATGCAGAATGTGCTCCTGCTTTTAAAAACTGTTAGACGAATGCAGATTAATGGAACAAAATAAAGGAATTTTAAGAAGCATTTCAAAAAGTATTTCAAACTTTACATGCCCTCTTAAAAACAGCAAGACATAATGCAATGACAATAGACATCTGTGTGATGCATTTATGCATAATATAACATTAAAACAGGACCAAACTGCCTGCTGTGCTACTTATTGCTTGAAGCTGAAGTTTGAATGTTACATTCAATTTCTTCAAAAGCAAGGTTTCCGCTATATGCTCTTATAAATAAAGGGTGTTTTTGCAGTTATGCCATAGAAGAGCCATTTTTAGTTCCTAAAAGAACCATTTTGAAGAACATTTTAAGAATCTAAAGAACCATTTTCGACTATAAAGAACCTTTTCTGCATTTGAATTGTTCCGTGGATGTTCAAGGTTCTTCACAGAACCACTGATGCCAATAAAGAACCTTAATTTTTAAGAGTGTATGTTGCTTCTTTAACGTCCTTTGTCTTTGTTTCTGTATCTAACCCTTTTTTGCACAATGTGGGTGTAAGAAAAGCACATTATAAATAAAACTCATTATTATTATTTTCATGATCATTATTATTATTTTTATCCCACCCACAATGTGTGGAAATATCACTAAATCTCAGTTTTTTCTAAATCCAAAGGTTGACACTGAAGCTGCTACTTCATTATTATTATTATTATTATTATTATAAAGAACAAGTGGCAATAAAACCTAGAGGAGAGGAAACAAAGAGGTGTGATTAGGGCATTATGACCGCTTCTACATTTCACCCTAAAGACTCCTGATAGCAGCTTTCTCAGTGGGCAGTAAAAAGGTGAATTATGGCAATATTACGTTTTTTTGCCTTCATTACAATAATGGCCCAATCAGAGGACAAGTCATTGACTAATTGGGTTTAATGTTCTCTTCATTCCCACATCATTTAAAAATGCAAGCATCTTACATTTTCCCTCTGCATTGTATCATTTTGTCACCCTCATTCCAAAGGGGCAATTTAAAATTCAAATCAAGCTAAAATGGAAAAGGTATGGTTTTAATCATAACGTGAGCCTGAGAGGATGTAGATTTTAAACAGAACTGTTATATCTTTTAAAGGTACAGTGTGTAATTTCTGTGGCACTTGTGGAACACAATTGCAATAAGGGACAAACTAGACATTTGTCACTGTAGTTGAGGTATACATTTCCAAAATTACAGAGTTTTGAGATGACAAAACATGCATCTTCCAGTCTCCCAGATGAATACAATCAGGTTTTAATAAAAAATGTCCTGGCTCTTCCAAGCTTTATAATGGGAGTGAATGGCTGTTGAGATTTTGAAGTCCAATAAAGTGCATCCATACATCATAAAAAGTACTCCATACAGCTCCAGGGGGTTAATAAAGGCCTTCTGAAGCAAAATCGATGCATTCAGGTAAGAAAAATATCCTGATTTGAAACTTTATAAACCGTAATCTCTAGCTTCTGCTAACTGTTGTACTCGCATTCATGAGAAAGTGGTGTTCCAGCGAATGATGTGGTACACAGGCTTAGCGTAAGTGCCGTGGAGCACTTTTTATGATGGATGGACACTGTTTTTTGGGATTCAAAATCTCAACAGCCATTCACTGCCATTATAAAGCTTGGAAGAGCCCAATTTTCATTTTGGGTGAACTATCCTTGTAACATTTTTTTTTAAAAAGATGATTGGAAAAGCAAACCTTTTCAGTCCCACTTAAATTATATTGTGAAAAATGATGGCATGACAACACTGCAAAAGTACAACATTCATCCCAACTTTCTGTCATTATCAACATATCAAGTCCTTATTTGACCTTTGTCGACTAATCACTTAGAACACAATACTGATGTATTTCCTATAACTCTAGTCTTTCTCGATAATAAGCTTGGCTCATTTTCATAGAGCCAGCAGGCAGAGATGAAGGACCGCACCTGTCCACTGAGACGACAAAACATAATATGCCAATAGAGTCTGAGTCAGATCTACTTGGGGAGAGATCCAATCTTCACTCTGTATGAGTCGTTCATACATTTGACTTCCAAATACATATTTAAAGCTTTCCTGCCTTATGGAACCTCATTACCGCCCCCCTCCTGCCAGCCCTAATAACACTGTTAAACAATGAGTGAGGCAGTAATGGAGACCGGAGCAGGCTGGGTAATTCTTTGGGTACATTCCATCCATATGGCTTCAAGCTAGATTGAGTTTAATCCCTTGTGGGTATATACACATATATATTTTTTTGCTGATACTCGGTATGCGGTGTATGATCAGCATGGATGCTGAATCAGAAATGAGGGAAAGCACTCACATTACATTGCTTTTTATTCAGAATCTCAGAGGGGTTAGTTACGCTGTCTTGATCCAGGATGCTTAGAGTTGAGGATTTTCTCAGAAAACCTGATGGAGTGAATTGTAATACTAAAGGGTGGATCATTATTTGCTAGGAAGCTATAATGCCTTATACACGTATATCTGAAACAATGCATATTATACGTGACCTCTGTTTGGCATCTGAGTAGCTCTCATGGGAGGCCTCTGTACCTTTATACCCCTCTGCCCTCACTTGGAAAGGTTAGAGAGAGCAAAAAAAAGAGGGTATTCTACTGAGAAAGAGATATGGGACTTTATGCACTCCTTTATCAGATAAATTCAACCGCATTGCATAGTCTCACCACGATAACTTTAACAAATTAAAGTCACGGTCTAAAGGAAACCATGCAGTTTCTCTGTGACAGATAAACTACCCAGAGAAAGAATTACACCGAATCCTGGGAGATCTGTTGCATTATGCTCTTCCCAAATCACATGAGATTGTGTCCTGCTTTCTTACACAAATCCATCCATGCACAGGGTAGTATAGGAGAAATACATCTTCAGCAGATAAACAGTTTGAGAATTGCTCTTGCTTTATGTCTAGATGGAATATCAGCCTCTGTCTTCGGTTTCAAGTTAGCATGAAGTGTCTACATTTTACTTGTGCAATATGGCTTGAAAAAAAAAAATAAACCCTCTCAAATTTACTGTTAAAAAAAAAAAAAAAAAAACTTCATCAGTGCAATAACTTTTCTAGACACAAAATAGTGCAAAGGCCCTGGGGGGGGTGATTCGTAAAACAAGTTTACCAAATAAACCAGGCTTATTTCAGTTAGTCTGACTTATTTTGAGCTAAATCAATTGACAATAAGTCAGACTAACTGAAATACACCTGGTTTATTTGCTGAACTTGTTTTATGAAACACTCCCCTGTATACCAAAGCATAAAAACACCACAATACATTCACAGGGATTTAGGAAATAGACAGTTAATGTAAGTGCTTGTTTAAGTTTAAGTTCACATACAGTACTTGTTTCTCTGAAAAACAATTCTACAGCCAGTTATTCTACTTTAAAAAAATGTGCACTCCGTGTCAGAATGTCTGTTTTTGTTTTGGTGTGTGTGATTCCGCCCACTGCCAGTTTAACCAAATAGTATTTTAACATTCTTGGTTGCCAGGTGGTGGGAAACACAGCATTTTGAAACCATGGAATGCAGCAAATGAGCTGGCTCAGAGATCGCAGGTTTTACCTGGCCTAAAAAGCCTCAGCATCCATCTAAAAAGCTCTAAGACCAGAGGCATATTAAAACATGGATAAATCAACACATAAACTTACAGTGTAAAACTAGTCGCCTTCCATTGTCAGTTGCACTCATTCCTGTTGCATGTCCTCAATCTGGCAACCCACGTAAGTGTCACGTCTGAGGAAAAGGCAGCAAGAGAAACTAAATTTTGTATTTGGACACTAAAATTAAGAAAAAGCCACCAAACCACATTAAATGTAGCATAAAACACCATAATGTAGATAGGTGATAAAAAATAAGGAGAAAACAATTACACAATAAATAAATAAATAAATAAATAAATAAATCCTTTCAGAAACTTACAGTGTAAGGCTTGTCACCTTCCATAGTCAACTGCACTCATTCCTGTTGTGTGTCCTCAATTTGGCAACCGTCGTGTCTAAAAGAAGGAGGAGGCGAGAAATTTTGAATTTGGACTGCAGTACCCATTTCAACCATTAGCTGTCAATCTTACATACTGCACCTTTAAAAAGACAAAAGATGTCATCAAGGTAACAGACAATGCTAAAATTAAGAACATAAACACCATAATATGGACAAAAAATGAGGAGAAAACAAATTACAAAAAAATTTATCAATTAATGAGTTAATCAATCAATAAATAAATGCATTACAAAGGGAGAATGTTACTGTATAAGTATAAGGTTACTTTTTAGTCGCAAAAATGTACATTTTTACTGTAAAAGTACATGCACAGAAGTACATTTACTTGTATATATTTTCAGTGTAAATTATATGGTAATTGATACTTTTTTACTTCCAGACAATTTTCATAGACTTTTACAGTAGTAAAGTAAATGTATTGCATCAATAAATCTAACATATATATTTTTTAATTCTTCATAATTTACTAAGTAGGTAAGTTACAGTAAGTTTTACTTTTACATTTTCAGATTTTCAGTTAAAATTACACTTTAGGAAATTTATTAGATTGTTAAAAGCATTCGATAAGATAAGATCAGGAACATGAGTTAAGAAAATAAACCGGATTCATTTTGATTTCATGTTGACTTTAAACCCAACAATTACAGTAGCCTTCCATTTCTTATTTACGTGGACAGAAGACCAATGGACAAATACACCAAATTTTCCTTGTAGCTCGACTTGTCCAATCTGGTGTCCCCACGGAAAAGAAGACAAAGCGAGAGCGAAATAAAAGAAGAAGTGAAAAGAAGGACACTTTATCCAGATAAACGAGAATAACACTGCAGCCAATGACCCTGTGGCCTAACATCCACACTACGACCATTTCCGTGTTCACTTCACTGTCTCCTGGGAAACAAGTACCTGCAGACAGTTAGTAATAGTGTCTCCCTCTCCTATCTCTAAGCTAAAGGGATGGAGTGAAGGTTTGTAAGTGGGTGATGAAAGAAAGAGAAAAAGAGACAGAGTATTGCCGATAAGAGGAGGGTTTCGCTGATGTGTGCCGTGATGGATCACTCCGAATGGTGTAGTTGGCAGGTGGGGTCGCTACATTTTAACAGAGGACACTTGATCCATCAAACTCTCTTTCTCGCGCTTTCTCTCCCTCTTTCGGTCTCATTTATTAACCGTCCCGCTCTCGCTCACCCTCTTTGAATTGGTGGAGCGATTTGAACACGCTGTCTGGTCACCAAGAACAGTTTTTGAAATTACTGTCTGGTCGCGAAATTGAGATGAAAGGCAAGGCTCCAACGCACACAAACAAACACACAGGTCACGCTGAAGGACGAATTGGGAGTTTTTCCCATATCGACACTCTTGACAGACTCTTTCATGACACTATTTGAAATCAATACGCACTATGGCATGTAACGAGTGTCTGGCTGATACCTTGAACACATAAGGGATTATTCTTCACACGGGGGAGGCGGGAAGGGGCTCTAACTGTCAACCAGAAGGTAAAGCCAATTATAGCCTCGCTAATTACTGCCATTATACCCTTCTCGTCGTTAACCTATCATAAAAACATTTCCCTAACAGGAAAGCGCCCCCCTGACATGCAATAAAGCACTATAAAGCTGTCATATATGTCAGCGTGAGGTGGCCAGTGACTGATTTCTTATTGATCGGCTGCTGATGGCTAAATCGATCACCATTTAGAGCCACGTTATTATATATTGTATAAATAAGATTTTTGTATCAACACACACGACTGCTTTAATTGCCATTATCGTGTAAGGATAATTTCACCCGTGATATGAAGGTGATCACACTAACACCTCTTGCCCTGCTGTACATGCATAAACCATGAGTGATCTCAGACCTTACTCTCTGTGGACTGAGAAGACACTCTTTTGAAATTTAAATGAATAGTTCAGTCAGCTGCAATTCTGTAAGTCACAATAATGACATACTGAGGCATTATTATAAGAAGTTTCCTCATGAATTCATAATAATGAACTCATTATTACAAGTTACAGAATCACATTCGTGTGATTCATCTGTGACAGAAACCAGCTTCCTGCTCATGTCATTCCTGTATGTTTTTCTTTCTTTCAAGGAACATAAGAGAATATTTTGTGAATATGTAAATATTTCTCTCTTGATTCTGATAAGATGACTTTTCATTGCAGAAAGTAATATTATGGATAGAGGACTAGAGGAAGCATCTTAATAATGAGCAGTGTTACTTTAAAAAAGTTATTAGTTATAGTTACTAGTTACTTCTAACAAATAGTAACTGAGTTAGTAACTGAGTTACATCATTATAAAAGTAACTAATTACCAGGGAAAATAACTATTGTGTTACTTTTTAAAAAATGTTCAAATATGTCAAATAACTTGGATGCCCCCAATATTAAATATGATAAATGAATAAAACATTGTAATAAAACAATTTAATGTTGCTGTGGGACAATGTGAAAGACACCTTCCAGGAGCTAAATATCACGTTATATCGTTTGAGACGCGCAAACATGTAGGTAAACACCCACATAACCTTAGTAAACAAAGGTGAACATTCATTAAGTTCATCTCGGTTACTTTTCGTTTGAAGATGCGCTGAGAGGAATAAAGGTCTTTGCACACTTTCGCAAATTTTCGCACCTTAAAAAATAAATACGACCTCACGTTGTGTCAATCACGTTCACATACTGCCTCCGAAACTGTTGTCTGTCTTTAAAAAATTTGGATAAGTTTTGTTTTTCTGCATTTTCACATCCGTAGCAAGCATTTTGATAGGAAAGGATGCTGAATATGAAAAAAAAAAAAAAAACTTAAAACGCATACTAAAATTTAGGACATTAAAGGAGATGTCCACTTCCAGAACAACAATTTACAGATATTGTACACTCTTAAAAATAAAGGTGCTTCATGATGCCATAGAGGAACTTTTTTTTTGTCTGAATGGTTCCATAAAGAACCTCACAAAAGGTTCTTTGTGGTGAAAGAAGGTTCTTTAGATTAAAGAGATGGTTCTTTAAAGAACCTTTGACTGAATGGTTCTTTGTGAAACCAAAAATGGTTCTTCTATGGCATTGCTGTGAAGAACCTTTTAAAGCACCTTTATATTTAAGAGTGTACTCACCCCCTTGTCATCCAAGATGTTCATGTCTTTCTTTCTTCAGTCGTAAAGAAATTGTGTTTTTTGAGGAAAACATTTCAGGATTTTTCTCCATATAATGGACTGATATGGTGCCCCGAGTTCACTTGAAGCCGCATTTAAACTGCATTTTGGAAGTGCAAACTCGGGGCACCATATCAGTCCATTATATGGAGAAAAATCCTGAAATGTTTTCCTCAAAAAACAATTTCTTTAAGACTGAAGAAAGAAAGACATGAACATCTTGGATGACAAGGGGGTGAGTACATTATCTGTAAATCGTTGTTCTGGAAGTGAACTTCTCCCTCAAGCCAGAATTTACCTCAGAGAAAGATGAGACATTATAATTGATGGATTGCAGTCATGCAGATAACTTATGGATTATTATGATGTTTGGACCCATTCACTACAAAGGATCCAATAGTGAGCAAGTGATGTGATGCAAAATGTCTCCAAATTTGTACCAATGAATAAATACTTATTTGCATCTTGTATGGCCTTAGGGTGAGTACATTTTTAGCACATTTTCATTTTTGGGTGATTTATGAAATGAGCACATAATGCTAAAATATTCCTTTTTGGTGAAATGACACTTTAAGTACAAGAAATAACAGTAAATCGCTTCTCAAACAAAAAACAACTCTCAGGGACTGCAGGTAAAGGTAAGCAGAGCTATACGCCTCACTGAGAATAAATCACACACATTTGCGTTTGCAGCCAGCGGTCCAGATAACTCACTGATTCTCTTTATTATTACTCTCCTGCAATCCTTTCTTCTGCCCTGATAACATGATTACAAGGGAGAATGGAAGGGTGGTGTGGTGGGGAGGCTGAAATCTGCATACATTTGTGCACTCACACACACCTCAACATAGACATCGTGGCTCGAAGCAATCAAATGCTGTGCTGCATACAGCGCTGGTCCATGTTTTATTCATTTGCCTTCTAAAGCATCCTGAAACTCTTTCTCTCGCTCTCCTTTCAAACTCAAAACTGTACATTGACAGGGACATGCCTTCAACACACACAAAAGACACTTGTGAAAATCGAACCACTATCTTAACCACAGAGATGGTATGAAAAAACAAACATGTCCACCAACCCGGATCAGTGGGCCCATGCTGTGTCGCTTTTCATTTACGGGGCAGAAGAAATCAAACGTCAAATGAAATGAATGGAAAGCATTGTCATATTTGCTGAGCTCCAGCTAGAGCAGCACCAGATACAGATAAACACAAATGAAAGACAGCTGTCACATGATTTTCTGCATTCAGTTCCTTCTTTCTGCTCTCTCTTAGAATTTAATGTCCATTATCAGATGTAGTTAAGATAAACAAGACACCCTAGAGCAAATATGTTGCTAAAACATGCTATTTGTATCAATTTTTTTTTTTTTTTTAGGTTCAGCACATTTCTCAATTGTGACGCCCTCGTTTAATAAAAACAATTTGTTACATTTTTAATTTTCTTTTCTTGCACTTCTCTTGACACTTAAAGCCTTTACACAGTTTGAAGGAGGGAATCACCTTGAACCACCACCATATTAATTTAGCTGACATATATACAACGGTTTTCAAAAGTTTGGGATCAGATTTTTAATGTTTTTTAAAAGAAGTCTCTTATGCTCATCAAGGCTGCATTTATTTGATCAAAAATATAAATAAAATTGTGAAATATTATTGCAATTTAAAATAGTGGTTTTCTATGTTAACATACTTTAAAATACAATTTATTCCTGTGACGCAAAGCTGAATTTTCAGCATCATTACTCCAGTCTTTAGTGTCACATGATCTTTCTGAAATCATTCTAAAATGCTGACTTATTATCAATGTTGGAAACATTTGTGCTCTTTTTCTTTGATGAATAAAGGAGTTAGAAAGAACAACATTTATTTAATATAAAAATATTTTGTAACAATATATGCTACCGTTTAAAAGTTTGGGGTCAGTACATTTTTTTCTTTCTACTTTTGAAAAAGTGATAGTGAAGACTTGTATTGTTAAAAAAGGTTTCTATCTGGAATTTTGGATTTTTTACTTTTTATTCATCAAAGAATCCTGAAAAAAGCATCACAGATTCCAAAATATATAAATAAATAAAAAATAAGTAGCGCAACTGTTTGCAACATGTTAATACAAATATTTTTGTTGAAAACTGCTGTTAATATTAAAAAATTAATTAATAAATGAATTCTACATTTTCGTTTAGCTTTCCTTTTTTCTGATGTTTTCTGAAATTTTTTTTGTAGGCCTAAGTTACATTTTATGTATATTTGTGCTGCAAAATGCACATAAAACAATTTAAGCTTTTACAATATCCTAAAATTAATGAATAAAGCCATATTGTTTTGCTGGAGCAATATGAAAGAATCATTTTGATCAAAATCCCGTCATTCACTGACTCACCTCGTGTCGACTGTATGTGGCGTTTTCAAATGTAGATGAAAGATAACTGTCAAACTCCAAAAAGCAAAAAGTAATACATGTTAAAAGATCTCCCAGAGACTTTCGACTGCTTAATGTGGAAAAAATGACGGAAATATAACGTTAAGTCATTATTTACTCAAAATCCGGCGCTGCATATATTTGAACTTGACGCTTGAACGAAAACCGTTTTTGGTGCCGTGCGCAAGTTAAACACCATATAAGGAAAAAGGGCGGAGCAAAAGAAACTGAACTATAGCTCATTGGCTCTCGAATATCGTCAATGCGGCAGATTCGAAAGTGAACGCGAACTACGTGCTGCCTAGCGGGAACACGCTTCACTGATAAACACTGCATTATAATATTATTAATACTGAGGTGCATTTCTTTGTTTCCTGTAATTCTTCAGTCATCTTTCTCTTTTGATTTTTTCCTATCATTAAGTACTCAGAGGAGTTATCCTCATTTCCATCCCTCAGATTAAACAGTCTCAGGAGTCTCATAAAGGTGTAGTAGCACCTTCTGTGTTTTTCCAAACACTAGTAACCCCCAAGATACCTTGTGTGGATAGAGCCAACACATGCTCCCTTGAGCTGACATTACAACAGTTTCAGGGACAGACATTATATTATAGTAGCTGGTCCTTCTGCTTGGCTGAGCACATTCTTGAGCCGTGAAACTCAATTAATAAAAGCATATCCACATGTTCAGTTGGGAATGTCTACTGAATTTGAAGGGACAAGAAAAGAGTTTAAAAATAAGAGCCATCTGTGAATTGGGTACATAAATTACGGGAAGTAAACTGGGTACATCAATTATAGGAAGACTTCATGACTAGCAATAAAGCATGTTGTTTGAAGCAGCAGTGTGCAGCCAACACTGTCAACAAGCAAGCAATATTATTACTAAAAAATAAAATAATACAGATAGATAGATAATTAAATCAATGTTTTAGTTTCATTTAAAAGCCTCTGCCTCACTTTCCTCCTCTGAGAAATGTCCCTGATTCATATAGATTCAAAAGGTTGTTGTAAGAGATTCAACAGCACTACATATTTTTCAAAAAGAATAGTCAACCAGGTGATCATCAATACTGTGTTGTTTGCCAGGTTTTCTTAATGTGGTTGCGTGTTTTTCAAGGTCTATGAAGAAGAAGAAGAAGCAGTGTAACGACCATAGTAGGATTCAGATGGTGAACATCAAGTGATGGTTTTGATGGGCTTAGGGAAAAGAAGAGCATAAGCAACACAAAAAACTTAACACACACATATATCCACACTTCAAACGAAATGTGCCTCCTCCCGCTAGACGACAGCTGGCAGAGCTGCGGTGTGTGTGTGGTACACCTGGCGCTGTGCAGATAGAGTAAACCTCAAAACACACACAAATACAAACATGCACATCACATCAGAGTGCATCACACATGCATTCGAGAAGGTGAACACTGATAACATTTGCCATCAACCAGCCAACTGTGAAATAAATGTCACTCTGAAGGGGCATCTGATGGTCATCTGGATTTATAAATATTATGAATACATTATTCTACTAATACCTCTTATAAAAGAGATAGTATTTACATGTCAATTTACATTGGGGTGCAAAAGTGCCTATATGATCGATGATCGTCTTTCTTTTGTGGAACACAGTGTAATATCCGAGCTGCTGCATACAATGAATGTGAATGATAACCAAGGCTGTAAAGCAAGTTTTTCATCCTACTACTCACACAAAGCTATTGTACTGCTTCAGAAGACATGTATGTATGAATATGATGTTTTGTGCACTTTTATGTCCTTTCTGGAGATTGACAGTCCTTGGTCACCACTTTTATTGTATGGAAAAGGGCATATTGTTTATCTTTAAGCATATTAAAAACCCCACACAGACATGTAAACAACTTTTTAAAACTAGATTTTCACCACAGGGTGAATTTAAAATTCAAAATCATTTTCACTAATGTTTTCACACTTCGGACTCTGTATTAACATCAGCTGCTAGAGCACAAATATTGAATCTGTCACTCATGAATAATGTTCTCTGTGCTCTGTCCTCTTTAAATGAAGCCATGTCTCTCTTTCTCCCACTCGTTCTCTGCTTTCAGCCCCATTCCAGCAAACTCCATCCACCTTTTCTAAAGATCTAAGCTGCCCTGCTGTTCACGGCCTGAGGGCCCTGTCTACTGGCTGAAGAGTGTCAGGCCGACCATGAGAGCCTCCACCTTGGGCACATCACAGAGCCTGCTGCCCTGGAGACAACCATATACAGCTAATCACCTAGGTATTTGCCACCATTTCACATATTCCGTCTTCTTCCTCTCTCCTTGTCGTCCCCTCTCTCCTCTCATCCTTCCATCCATCGCTCCCATCCTGCAGGAAACATACAAGACTATTAATGTCAAATAGCTATAGGTGAAACATTCTTCTAACGCACCTGCAGAGCAGACTGGCCGTGGGCAAAGACTTGATTAATGTTGCTGATGTGTGTGTGTGCATGAGAGACAGCGGGTGGGGAATCAGTTAGAGAGTAAAAGATAAAGGGCAGGACAGAGAGATACAGTGTTACGCTTTGATCGGAAAGGTCATGTACGTTTCTAAGTCGCTTATTATTAAAGTAATAGAACCCACCAGGAAGAGAGCGAAGTTCATTTTTTGTTCTCCCCTTTTGACGACATCCCAAAAACCTAACATAACTTGCATGTATATACATATGTGACCATGGACCACAAAACCAGTTTTAAATAGCATGGGTATATTTGTAGCAATAGCCAAAAATACATTGTATGGGTGAAAATCATAGATTTTTCTTTTATGCCAAAAATCATTAGGGTTTTAAGTAAAGATCATATTCCATGAAGATATTTTGTAAATAATGCATTGCTAAGAACTTCATTTGGACAACTTTAAAGGTGATTTTCTCAGTATTTTGTTTTTTTGCACCCTAGTTGTTGAGTTGTATCTCGGCCAAATATTGTCCTATCCCAACAAACTATACAACAATGGAAAGCTTATCAGCTTATCAAAGTGGAAAGTTTTGTGTTAAGGTTATGAATAATGATTATGAAGATTATGTATAAATCTCAATTTTTAAAAAATGGCCCTTATGACTGGTTTTGTGGTCCAGGGTCACATATGCATATACTTAGAACCTCAATATAGGTTGATTTCCTGGTGACTGCTTACTTCAATAATTTGCTGTGGTGAATTTCAGACAGAAATTTTAGTGGTTACTCAAAATATTGGAGTAAAAAAAAAAAAAATTGTACAAAATTGTACAAAAATAAAACAATGTGAATATTACAAAATATAACATTAAAAAGTATATGAATCACTTTTATTTCTAAAGAAACATTGTCCAACAGCAACACCAGCTGGTAAAGTTACAGTGGGATTCCGTGTCTCTTCTGCCTCCCCTGAGCCCATTGAGTTTTAACAGACCCCCTAAAGTGTGCAGTGGGTTTGGTGGAGGTCATTCTGACCCAGCAGGTTGGGTTAAACTATTAGAATGCTGGCTTAAAATGGACTGGAAATTAAAAATCACACAAAATTACAGAGGCAAAAGCAATGATCAAAGATGAACATTTATTATTAAGAAACTCTCATAGATCATGTTTACATGTCATTTTAAGTCATTTTTATTTTGACTTAACAAAGTGGTTACATCTAAGTGTGTGAGTTGTTTATTTACTGTGTTAAATTAGTCTTCCCACATTCTAAAAAATGCTGTGTTATTTTTTTTAACCTGTTTAAAAAAAAAAATAAAATAAAAAAAAAAAAAGGGGTTCAGCCTGCTGGGTCATTTTATTGGTTTGTTAAAAAATGTTTACCCAGGTGCTGGGTAGGTTTTCTGTAACTAAGTTGCTGGGTCATTTTTAACACATTAAATGTTACGTTTTTCTGTGTCTAAAATGCTTGTTAAATGAGTTTGAATGTATTGTCCATGTGTTCTTGCTTAATAATAAATGTTCATCTTTTGCTTATTGCTGTTGCCTCTAGTAATTCTGTGTGTGTTTTTATAAGTTCCAATCCATTTTAAACCAGCAATATAATAATTTTTAAACAAGAGTTGACCTAAATGAAATAACCCAGCATGTTTGGTAAAAACACATAACCCAACCAGCCGGGTCAAAATAACCCAGCATGTGTTCTGTCCAATATTTACTCAGTTGCCAAAATAATTTACTGGGTTGCCAAATAACCCGAGTTGGGTTGCTTTTAAAGGTGTGATGATCCGAAAAAAAAAAAATAGAGGTTTAGTATTAAAAATATATAAAATATATTGTTTAAATTGTTACTGCCTTGAGTTATTATTTTGGAATAAATGTAAAATTAATAAAAACACTAACTTTATGAGATCCATGTAAAAATATAAAACAGAACTGTTTTTTTTTCTTTTTCTGATAGTGTAAGTAAATTTATTTAACCATGAAAAAAAAAAAAACAATTTTGAGGACTATGTCCTATATAATATAAACAAATAATTAAAAAAAAAAAAAAAAAGCTAAGATAAAAAATACTATATTTCATGCAACACAATTTCTTTTTATTTGAGTAAATAAATAAATAAAACAAAAAAGAAATAAAGTGCACATTTGCTAGTTTGGAAGCGTAGACTTACTCATCTGTTGTCAACTTTGTTTTCTCAAGTCAAATTTCTCATTACAAGATTCTAAAACCGAGCTCTTTTACACAAACGGATCCCATGTGTACACAAATCTCTAAGTTCACCTTTCTCAAAACCCTCTCTCCTCATCTCATCTTTTGCCCCATCTCTCCTCCCTTTTCCTTTCCAGTCTCCTGTGTTCCTCTGCCCTCTCTGTCTTTTCTTTGCATACATGATTGGTAATGTCCATTTCTCATCATGTGTCCTTGAGCCTTTCATGGTCTTAATTCCCATTAACACTCAAAATGACCTGATCACTGCCTGCCCATTGTTCCTCTGCTTTCAAATGACACTTTAATTAAGACCCTGTCACGCACTGCAGATGGACCTTGGGCTTTGGATGCTGGTCAGACTAACTGGAGCGGACTGACCGCAGCTCTGTGGCAGGGTTGAGTTCAATTTCATTTTCATCCTGCAAAATGAGAACAAAGAACAAAAGTGGATTTAAATGACAAAGTGAATTTGGTGGTATTTTGGCAAGAAGTGAGAGTCTGAAATTTAATTTTTTGGTGAAATATATTTGCTGTAACTATTCCTTTAAGAACTTTTCATGCAATCCTCTTGTCTAACAGGTTAATCGTAACATTTATTCCAACATTTATGGAAATCTTATGCCGTGTGGTCTAGCATGGTAAATGTCACGCAAAGGAAATATCTTATCTAAGTTCACAGATGTGCAGAAGTCGAAGAGCGGTTCACTGAGTGCAATGATTAATATATTTCTCAACATGTTTTCCTCAAAGAAAACCAAGTTCACCTTTACAGCTAAATATATAAATGTCTGATATACCATAAGGTAGCACAGTCAGTCTGATGGCTAATGGTAAAAGCTGCACTGGCTAATGTCTGTCATCCATCCGCTAATAATCACCCACTGACCTTGTGTATGAGTAAGCACTGGTCTGCCTTTTGTGCCAATTAAACTTGGCTAATTATCTGCTTAGCCTTTTAGCCTTCATCTGCAGTTCAATGTTAGCCAGAAGCCACAGCAATTAGCAGCCAGTCAGAACCGGGGAAAATAACAAAACATTAC
Organism: Labeo rohita; assembly: GCF_022985175.1. Classification (NCBI taxonomy): domain Eukaryota; kingdom Metazoa; phylum Chordata; class Actinopteri; order Cypriniformes; family Cyprinidae; genus Labeo; species Labeo rohita. The sequence goes on along the minus strand of NC_066889.1, from coordinate 20,533,873 downwards.
CCGCTACCCGCACACTAACACATGTCCATTCTTATCTACAAAGAGCGATCAGAGCTTATATCATTAACTCACAAACAGTTTTATAATTGACAATGACAGATAAACTTGACACATTAATAGAAATCTGTGATTCATTATTGACATGACTAACAGAAACCAGGCCAACAGGCTAATACATGAGAAAAACAACTGAAAAAATAAAGGAACAGTACACCAATAATCTATCTAGCTATCTACAGAATCTACGAAATGTTAATTGCTTTAACAAAATAAGAGGGATCATACAAAATGCATGTTATTTTTGTATTTAATACTGACCTGAATAAGATATTTCACATAAAAGACATTTACATATAGTCCACAAGAGAAATAAATATAAAATGACCCCATTCAAAAGTTTACATACACTTGTTTCTTAGTACTTTGTTACCTGAATGATCCATTTTTTTTTTGTTGTTGTTGTTGCTTATGAGTGCCTTGTTTGCCCTGAACAGTTAAACTGCCCGCTAAAATCCTTCAGGTCCCACAAATTCTTTGGTTTTTCAGTATTTTGGTGTATTTGAACCCTTTCCAACAATATGTAGGAAAAATAAGACACATGCACACATCTTCATTCTGTTCAAAACCTTACACCCCTGGCTCTTAATGCATGTTTTTTACTTCTAGAGCATCAGTGAGCATTAGAACCTTCTGTAATAGTTGCATAAGAGTCCCTCAGTTGTCTTCAGTGTAAAAAGATGGATCTCAAATTCATAGTCAGTGTTGAAAAGGGTTCAAATACACAAAAATGCTGAAAAACCAAAGAATTTGTGGGACCTGAAGGATTTTTCTGAAGTACAGGGGGCAGTTTAAAGAAGTCCACTTCCAGAACAACTTTTTAAAAATAATTTACTCACCCCCTTGTCATCAAAGATGTCCATGTCTTTTTGTCTTCAGTCGTAAAGAAATTATGGTTTTTGAGGAAAGCATTTAAGGATTTTTTCCTCGCATACTGGACTTTAATTGTGCCCCCAATGTTGAACTTTCAAAAAGTAGTTTAAATGCAGCTTCAAGGGCTCTAAATGATCCCAGCCGAGGAAGAAGGGTCTTATCTAGCGAAACGATAATAACGATAATTTTTTTTGAAAAATAAAAATTTGTATACTTTTTAAGCACAAAAGCTCAGGTAGCACAGGCTCTCAGATGCGCGTCCACAGGTCATTTTGAATGAATCTTTAATGTGACTCGCGTTGAACGAGTCGTCTTGGGGAGTGATTCATTTAGTCGCGCATATATTAGGTTCTGTACTGGAATTATTTCACCTGTTTCGAGTCTTCAGGTTTTTCGAGTCGTTTGTTCATCTTATGGGGCTGTCACATGATGCTGATTTTGCTAAAATTAACAAAATGACTCAAAAAAAGATTTGTTCATTTTGCTGAACGAGACTTAAAGGTCCGAGTCAGTAAAATGATCTGAACTTCCCATCACTACTACGAATCACATCTAAGTCCATCATCTGTGTACTCCGGCTAAAAAAGGTAGAGTATGGAGAAAAACTCCATCTTATTTTCTCCTACAACTTCAGAATCATCCGACACGTTGTACCTTTTTGTTTGTAAACAGTGTTTGACATATTTGCACTTCCTTAGTCTTTGCACGTTCACTTTGTAAACACTGGGTCTGTGGTTCTGCCTACGTTCGGAGTGACCTTTCAACATGATTCAATACGTAGCGTCGTGAACGCGCATACCAGAACCTGTGCTACACAAGCTTTTGTGCTTAAAAATTATACACATTTTTATTTAATAAGGGTAGATAAGACCCTTCTTCCTCGGCTGGGATCATTTAGAGCCCTTTGAGGCTGCATTTAAACTACATTTTGGAAGTTCAAAATCTGGGGCACAATTTAAGTCCATTATATGAAGAAAAATCCTGAAATGCTTTCCTCAAAAAACATAATTTTTGGGTGAACTATCCCTTTGAAAAAAATGAAGCTGAAATTGTTTAAGATTTTTTAATTGAGTTAAAGTAATAGAAAAACATATGTTACTATGGCTGAATCATGTAATTCTTTTAAATAGTGTATTTTGATTAAATATTGTGATGACCAGGTTAAAGAATGCAAAAAACGCACACTTGCCCATGCACATTTTTATGTAAATGCTGTTTGTTTTCATACCAATTTTTAAAATTATTTAAATAACATCTTTCTGAAAAGTTTGTAATCCCAAGGCCAGAATGTGATGAATGCATGAAATTTTATTTCAGAATTTAAGTGGCACTAAATGAACAGTACAAATAAAAGGGTAATCTATCAGTTTTATGCACAAAAATACTGCAGTCACACAATAAATGTAATGTATGAGGAACACACACTAACACACTATCCGTGCACATATTTAACTGACATAAAACATTTAGGCATCCACTGACAGAGGTGAGTCTGTCAGTTACCACCTCTAATGAAGCTCAAACCGAGAGGTGTTTCGCACACACACACATACACAACTTTACATAACTTTAACTGATGGCCGCTGTTGAATTAACTAACCGTTAAAACCAATAATGTCCCTGTGACAGCGCAAGGGATGGAAGGACGCAGAGAAGGACTCTGCACTCTGTCAGGAGAGTATAATCAACACTGACAGAGGTATCATTTCACTGGAATATCTCGCCCCCTCTCGCTCTTTCTTTCTCTTTCTTTTTCTCTGACTCACTCTCTCATGCATGCATAATATGACTTCATAAAAGAGTGGTGACATGAAACAGCACAGGTTTGATTGGCAATTCAGCGACTGTCAGTTCTCCACTACCAGATTCATTTAATGCAGAGAAAAAGGGGAAATATCCAAGTGGATACTGAACCGATAGCAGTTTTTTTCATATAGATGATAATATAACATAATTCTATTTACACATACTGCACGGCGGAACTCAGATGGCATTTTGATGACATGTTATTTCATCTCTGAATAAAATAACTTTTTGTTGCCATTGGCAAATATGGAAAATTACGCAGTCTTATACTCTACATTTCAGCTTTTATGAAAAAGAATCAGAATTGGAAATTATTTTGAAAACTGCCAGGAATCCAAATGCACTTTTTTTTAATAATGTTCTGAAAATATTCTTTGGCTTAGATGCAGACTCTTCCTTGACAAGAGTAATGCTTTAAAAGAAGTTTATTTGATGTCATGCTCTTTTTGAATTAAATCTTCTAATGCAAATGTTCTAATGGGACAGAGCTGATATCAGTTCCTTTCAAATCAATTTTGCCAGTAGACACAGCAGGGGGTACAACAGGGCTAAAGGCACCCCAGGACAAATCATCTGTTTGATTTTTTTTCTCTGAAATAAAATAGCAATAAATACAGTAGCTACACAAACCACTGTAGTACATAGTATTGTCCTTATCTATGAGATACAATTATAAATGTGTTGATTTTACACCTGAGGTTGATTGAACATTCTTCAGTGTCACATGATCCTTCAAAAATCATTCTAATATGCTGACTTGCTGCTCACAAAACATTTATTATTATTATCAGTGTTCTCAAAAAAATGTTGAGGACTCTCTGATGAAAGAAAAAAAGTAAGTTCAAATGCATTTTGCCTTTGTAACATTTTACTACTTTATACAACAGTTTTTTCTGGACCTCGAATCTGATTGGCTGATAAGAGTGTGATATTCTAGTGATAACAGAACTGTTTCACTGTTTGTATCACTCCGAATGTATATTTCTCACAGTGAGTGTCATGGCAGATGTCCAAATCTACTATAATGTTAAAAATAATAATGTTTTGTGTCATGGAATGTAGTTTTAAAAGCTGTTTAGGTGAGAATGTGCTTATTTAGACTTCAAATTTGCAGTTTGTTAAAAAAAGAACAAAAAATTTCCTTCAGTGTTTTCAGAGATGTGAGCTCCAGGGTGTCAGCAACTATTCGTTGCTTAAGAACCTGCCTAAACCTAAACTAACGTTTTATTGTGAATATGAGATTGAGCTGAAGAATGAATGCTGCATGAGATGCAGGTAATCACAATTCCTCAGTCTATTTCTCTCTCATAATACTCTACATGATACAGTGAGCTTTAAATACAGTAATACAATGTTCAACGTTCCCAACATTCCTTCGTTATTAGCTCTAAAGTGACGTTTTGAATTAGTAACAAAGGCTTGGGCTCATTTGTCAACTGTCAAACTTTGATTTTAATCTGTGGCGGAAGAAAGTAAGTCACACAAAAGACAGTAGTTAAAGTGTGATATTGCTCGTATATATTTGTGACATACTACCAGTGTTGGGCATGTTACTTTAAAAGAGTAATTAGTTATAGTTACTAGTTACTTCTCACAAATAGTAACTGAGTTAGTAACTGAATTACATTTTTATACAACTAATTACCAGGGAAATTAACTATTGTGTTTAGTAATTAGAACATTAGTAATTAGAATAACCACGTACGAATGCATATTTGTCATGTTGACTGAAATTAGGACTGGTGGTGATGCTTAAGATATTGTTTGTCATTTATTGTTTCTGTAAAAAAGAGGAAAACTAGGGCTGTCAAACGATTAATAGTGATTAATCACATACAAAATAAAAGTTTGTGTGAGTAATGAGTTTGCCTAATATATGTGTGTGTACTGTCTGTAATTATTATGTCAATGTAAATACACACAAATTAATGTATATATTTAAGATAAATATGTTATTTATATATAAAATATTTGTATTTATATATAATATAAATTCTATAAAAATTATAATAAATGCATATACTTGTAAATATTTCTTAAATATATACTTGAATGTGTTTGTATTTATATATACATAATAATTACACACAGTACACACACATATACGGGACTCAAACTTTTATTTTGTATGCAGTCACGATTAATCGTTTGATAACCCTAGAAAACAAAAACAAAAATAATACTGATAAGATAACAAATCTACTACGAATTCTACAACTAATAACAATATAGAAAGCACTAAGGATTAATGAGCTGCTGGGGTCATGAATATTAATCAAGGTGTCTGAGTTTGCTCGAACTGATTTGCTGAAATCTAAACAGGGACGATAATAGATGAGCACCATTCAATGAGATTGCTGTTTGCACATTAGTTCCGCCTACCACCGGAGAAACCGGCATTTCCGGTTGTCCATTCTGAACAATTCCATTATTTGAGGGAACTCCATTATTTGGACAGGAAAATACAACAAAGAATATCATTTACATGTCAATTCTGCATGGTCTATAAGACTCTCTACCTCTTTATTTGCGTGTGTGTGAGACAAAGCAATGGCTAGTTGTGCGCCTTCACACTAGAGTTTATGATTTGTCAAATACAGGTATGCTGCACATCCAAGTCAGATGAACTGAAAAATAAAATTATAATAACATTATACTAAATTATAGTGACGCCGGTAACTTTAATTATAGTGTCAGTAACAATAACGGTGTTGTAACAGTCATTCATTTGATTACTCGTTACTGAAAAAAAATAACGTAGATAGTAACTCTGTTTATTTATAATGCCGTTATTCCTATCACTGTATATCACTATTGTTATTTATGTACCACTAATATCCATTTCTGTTTGTCCTCTGTCAGTTTGCCATTTTATTCCATCCGTTATCCTCAGACACTCAACCATCCAGCAGTCCACAAGTTGTATCTTGTGCCCACTGGCACTGCTAAAAGGCTAAGTTGTAACATACGCACAGCTCATGCAACCAACCCCAGGGTTCTGGCCAGAATCCACTCACATTTCCTTGCGCTTTCATTACAGGAACAACTCGTGCTAATGACTAGTTAATGCTTTTATCCAAAGCCACTAACAGTCCACTTCTTAGATGAACAGTCCCCTTGGAGCAACCTGGGGTTAAGTGTCTTGCTCAAGGGCGCAGCGGTGATCATTACACCGCCCTTTGTTCTCAGAATGCCCTTTGAGGGATTTGAACCTATAACCTGTTAGTAACCACCTCAGATCGCTAACCGCAAGACTACATGACCTGCATCGTCATAGACAGAAACACTTTCCAGTTTGAAATCTAATCAGCTATCTACTGACATAACAGCTTCAAACAGCAATCCGTGTCAAACATCCAGCAAAACACCATTCAGTAGTGCACCAGAGAGACACTAAACAGTCCTAATTGGAGTGTGCCAGCTGACAGAGGTAATGCGACAGGGCTAAGTCACCATGAACAGATTTCTGATGGGAAAATATAATTAAAGAGAAGAAACAAACAAACATAAAGAGGAAAAAGAAGCATGACCAATGTACTTGATTGATATGATGGAGGACATTAAGGTGCTTAGGGTTGCATTTCAGCTCTGAATGTTCAGTGCATGTTCAAAATGTCAATTTTTTTCTTTTTTTAATTATCTCTGATTAAATCTGAGAGCTTTCTGACCCTCCATAGACAGCAATGCAACTGAAACAATGAAGGCCCAGAAAGGTAGTAAGGACATTGTTAAAATAGTCCATGTGACATCAGTGGTTCAACCGTAATTTTATGGAGCTACAAGAATACTTTTTTTGCACAAAGAAAACAAAAATAACAACTTTATTCAATATTTTCTTCACTGTAATGCCAGTGTTCTGATGTAAAACATCCATCTCTCTCAGTTCATTGTCTGTATATTTTGGCTCAAATAAGCCCAAAGCTATCTCACGGGCAATTTGTATGTACGGTATTTTACAGGGTGGCTAATTTGTACAATCTCACTCACATTTCTGTAACCAATAAGTTTAGAGCCACTGTTAGCTGTGGCCCTTTGCTCAAATTCTTACGAATTTGCCACCCTGTAAAATATGTATGATTTTTCACAAATTCTATAAATTTGTATGAGTGAAGTCGTTCAAATTCATACAAAGTAGCCACCTTATCAAAAATTTTCTACTTGCAGTGAGATCAGGTTGGCAAGGATGTGCAAAAAAATTGCAAGTCATCCTCTGTCAAAAACATGTTTATGAAGACTGTTTTATGTGCAGTCTGCGTTATTTTCTTTGCGCACAAAAATAATTCTTGTAGCTTCATAACATTACACAGTAAAAAACAATTTAAGTCAACCTAAAATAATTTGTTACCGCCTTAAAATTGTAAGTTCAGTCAATTCAAAAAAGTATAATCAAGTTAAAATGTTAAGCTGTACTAAGTGACAACTTAAATATTTGAGTTGATTCAGCTTAAAATTTTAAGGTAGCTGCGTAACAAGCCCAGCTTTTAAGTTTAACAAACCACATTTTTAGCTTAGTCAACTTAAATATCTAAGTTGTCCATTAGTACAAGTTAACATTTCCAGTTGACTGAACTTAATTTTAAGGCAACAGGGTAACAAATTATTTTAAGTTGACTCAACAAATTGTGTTTTATTGTTTTTTTACAGCGTACGGTTGAACCACTGATGTCACATGAACTATTTTAATGTTGTCCTTACTACCTTTCTGGGCCTTGAACGTGTCAGTTTCATTGGTGTTTATGCAGGGTCAGAAAGCTCTCGGATTTCATCAAGAACAATTTGTGTTCCGAAGATAAACGTAGGCCTTACGGGTTTGGAACAACATGAGGGTGAGTAATTAATGACAGAGTTTTAATTCTTGTAGTCAACTAACTCTTTAACACATTTCCATCTCCATTCCGTTTTTCATTTACATATTTTAAGTGAAAGTAAGCATTTAACATCCCTTAATTCTATTAAATCCATTGTGATTTTTTACGGTTAAGTCTTTAACAAACAAAACGAAACAACACTGGAAAGCTAACCATGAGCTTAATATTAAGTCTCTCTTTGTTGACTGAAAGGATGAGCCGTGTTTAGCAACAGCGTACATCCTCCGCAACCGAACAAGAACAGGGATTATTTTTCCCCATTTATAACAGAAATCAGCCATGACAGAGAACCTACCGAGGGAGATACATGTTTGACGTGGATTGATGGATGTTCTCCTACACTGTAGCTCTGCCCTAGAACATTGACTAATTCATAGATGCCAACAAAATATACAAACTTTCTGAGCCTGCACACTTTGGGTGGTTTCACACACAGGTCATGCGCTCAAACAAGGGCGACTGAGAAGCGTGAATGTGAAAATTTGCCATTCGCATTCATGACTTCCAGAAATAACTAGTTCCAGGAAAATATGACGTCCATCTCTATGGTGCAGCCTTTGCTGCAGATAATGGATGGCTGTATAATAAGCTGCGTTAATTAGGCTCATTATAACAACTTGATAAAATGAATTAACTGACCAATTAGAGCCACTCAACTAATGCTGCTCGGCTAAAGAATAAAGCCTCATATACCTCTGAAGAGATATATGTATTAAAAAGCCATCAGTATGGCATTAATCAAGACTGCGAGAATGACTTTGCTGATTAATCAAATTCAGAGCGCCATTTATTGCACTGGGGAGTTGTGGGTATAGCTACAGAAAAATGCTCTGTCATTTTCAGATCATTCCAAAATCAGCTTATTACTCTAATACTCCAATTCATCATGGCTGCATCCATCACTGTCTGAGACAATAGTGATGATTCCTCTGCTTAAATGCTGCCAGCACTGAGCTGATGGATTCTCACAGCTACAAAGCAATGCCACACTGACTTACAGATGAGAATATGTGCTGACTGGAGGTTTAAAACCAGTTTAGCATAGTCACAGTGTGCCATTCCTGCACTCCATAATAGCTACAATTTCACGCATCTGTCATGTCTCAGGCTTGGCATTATGGCAATTATTGATTTTCTGCAGATGTTATTTACATTATTCCAAAAAGGTATATGAAAACCAAGCTTTTATCAGGTACCAACTATAGTGGTGGGAATTTTTCAGTGACTCTTTCTGTGACATTATTACACCAGTAGGTGGTGCCAACTTTTTTTTTTTTAATGAGTCATTGAATCATTAATACAATTTCAACAATTTCAGCCGATTCTTTAAAGTATTTGTTTACTCATGAATTAAAATTTTCTAATAATTTACTCGCCCTCGTCATCCAAGTTGTTTATGTCTTTCTTTTTTCAGTCAAGGTTTTTGAGAAAAACATTCCAGGATTTTTCTCCATAATGGGGATTGGGTTGAAGATCCAAATTGCAGTTTCAATGCAGCTTCAAAGGGCTCTACACGATCCCAGCTGAGAAACAAGGGTCTTATCTAGCGAAACAATCTGTCATTTTCTAAAAAAAATTAAAATGTTTATACTTTTGAACCACAAATGCTTGTTTTGCACTAGCTCTGCGATGCACATCCATGACTTCACACGTTGGAAAGGTCACACATGGTTAGTTCTTCGTCTGTGTACTTCGGTTCAAAAAGGTAGTGTAGAACGAAAAAAAGGTAGTGTAGAACGAAAAAAGTTTGGACCTTCAACCCACTGTTCCCTATTGAAGTCCACTATATGGAGAAAAGTCCTGGAATGTTTTCCTTAAAGACCTTAATTTCTTTCATCAAAGAATAATATTAAAGGTATTTAACTCTCGCTATTCCTACTTCTCACTAAAACCAATTTTATTCCAGTGATGTGCTCTGAAAATTGAGTAAACCTTGTATTCATTTACAGTGCCACCAAAGTGTTTAGCATACAGTAGCACTGGATGTGTACACAGGTACACTACCAACTCAACTTGCAGTCACGCAGTCAATCAATCACAGCTCAGGCCTGCTGCTTCTAACTGCAGCCATCCATCATCTCAGTATCTTCCTCTTAGACAACAGTGATGGATCATCAGCAGCGCATACTGTCAGCACCATAAGCGACGGACCTCAGTCGGTCAGCCCCATCCCACTGGTACAATATGGCTTGTAGTGAACAATGAGATTTAATGGAACTGCTGTTCGGCTACAGTTTAAGATATCTGACTATATCAGGATAATTAATTTGGATAATACAGACTTAAATGGCCTCAGGCAGTTATAAAATAAGACCTATTAAAGTCTTTTAGCAGAAAGACTTTAAAAATCCCCTTTGGCTGGAAAGGTCTCGTTCTGATTTATGAAAACAGGTGTAGGTCAACGGTATACTTCAGATCATGCTCTCGAGCCCTAGCTCATCAACTTTAAATTGGAGAATGACTCTAACTTGGATTATTGTGCCCTGCAGACCTCTGATCTGCTGAAGAGAGCACCACAAAGAAAGCTGGCACAGTTAGGAACCAAGGAGGAAAAAAAATATAGAAAAAAAAATTGCATTTGGTTCCTTTAACATTTATCACACATAATTCTATTGATAATCTGGAATTGTATTTTTCTACAGCTTAATCTACAAGAATGTACGAGTGAACATTAGGGCAGGGTTTTGACACAAATTTCATGATTTGATTTATTTTGATTCAGTATCAGTTATTTTGGATATATCTCAGGTAGCCTACAGTACATGGCAAAACTTCTCAAGGAAAAATCCCTCAACTAATGCTGTAAAATAACAGGTAGTTCCAAGTCAGTTTAATCACCGTTCTATATTAATGCGCTGCTTTAATTGATGCACGCAAACGCACAGAGAGAGATCCTTTAATGCACGGTAAACCGTTGATTATCCCTTACTTATTTCATGGTCTGTCTGAATACTGGATTCTGATTGGCTGGCAGGTATACAGTAAAACATTTTAATGCACAGGTAGTACCAAGTCAGTTTAATCTTTGTTCTATATTAATGTGCTGCTTTAATTGATGCACACTAACCAGCAAAAAGTCTTTCAGGCAAGTCATTTCACTCGACGGCCATCTTTGAAACGCCTCTCGGGCAGGCAAGTGCAGCTCCTATCTCTTTGAATGGGGATACATCAAATTCTCCAAAACTATTCAGCAAGTTCAATGGATTCAATATTACGATTAAATTTCATATTTGAAATCATCAATGAAATCTGACAAGAACTGCCTCATAAATATTGTTCTTTATGCTCCAGTAGCGTAAAAAAAAATTTCAGGCTAGATCAGCCAGTGCGCATGCGCAGTACTGAGCGAACGTCTCAGTATGCTGACTGTTTCTATAGCGACCGGGACTTCTAACTGCAGCTGCAGTAAAGTTGTCAAATAACCATGGTATAAGTGTGATAATCAAAGGCTTGCCATGCAATAAATGATTTTAAATGCACTTCGTGGAGGCAACCAGCCAACGTCGTGCATTTAACGGTGCAGTTGTAAGATTGACAGCTAGTGGTTGAAATGGGTATTGCAGTCCAAATTCAGAAAATTGGAGAGAGCCGTTTCTCTACTCAGGCGCGACGCTCACGCGGGTTTGCCAGATTAAGGACACGCAATGAGCCTTGCACTGTAATTTGATGAGTTGATTTACTGTTTTTTTTTTAATGTTCCTCTGCTCATAGAGCATTGTGCAGTATGTAATATATAATATATGTAAGCTAGCGGTTGAAATGGGTACTGCAATTCCGTCCCAGAATCTGCCCGGAACGCACATTTCAGAGTAGAATTATTGGCTATAGCATTATTTTTCGGAGTAACAGCTATGTAAACATAACGTTTCCTTAATATCTACAAACATTTTATTTTTGAAGGAAAGTCAATAACTTACAGAATCTTTAAAATAATTTAATGCACGGCAAACATAGATTGTCCCTTACATATTTAGTAAAATCCTCATCTCTAGAGTTCATTTTTCTACATGACTAACAAGCTTATCATCAACAAATGTTTTTTTTTCACAGGTAAATGTGACATTACGTGGCATATTGTTTGCAAACTGTTATATCAACGTCTTTGCGTGGTTGAAACGCTGAATGAGCGATTACATTAGACAGGATAGGATTTCGAGAAGTTGTACTCTTTGTTATAACATACATTTGGATGTTCATTCATGTTTGTGCTGGAACTGAGGCGCTACAACAATCTGTCACTTGACATTAAACAGCGCCAAAACGGTATTTATTCTTTGAATAGTGTAATGAAATGGACAGAATTTGAAATCAAGACTAGTAACAAAGCACAAAGCTTATTGCGATTTATTGGATGGGAGGTGCGCTACAATGTTTTGTACATTAACTGAAAACAGGCTATATTGATTCTTGGGATTTAAAGAATCAATATAGTTTTGTAAAAATGAGGATAAATTTAAATCGGGAAATCAATATTTTTTACCCAGCCCTAGTGAACATAACACGTGAACAAGGTAGTCTTTAGAATCTTATGACCAGTTCAAATCATAGTGAATCAAACACTTACACCACAAGCTGTGTAGTTCAATTCCTGAATGGACGATTCTATTTTTAGTGAATAAAACAAAGTCGAGACCAGCACTTACCCAGTAGTCATCAGCCTAACCAGGGTGGTGATGTGTTTTAAGACTTTACATGAAGACAATTTTGCTGATTTGTGACTTCATGTCAGCAACTGTCTAGGGGAGGTAGACCTAAAGAGAGGGAAATGTTCATAGACGAGCAGTTAGCTAGACAGGAAACACTTCTCTTTAGTGTGAGGAGTCAAGGTAGAAGCTATAAGCAAAGGCAAGTAAATCCTCTTATACCAGCCACTGTTTCTAATCCTTCCATCTTCCTCAACATCCAGATGAAAGAGCGATACAAGCCGCCTTGTTGTTCCTCTCTCTCTGTCTTTCTCTTTTCAACCTCCTTGTGTAATCTGACAGTGAAAATTAACTAAATGAAAGTTGTACTTATATCCCTTTAGCCTCTGCTTCGTGTGGGCTGAAGGCGCAGATGGATTCGATTTTATTAGCTGTGTTTAAGTGAGCTTCTCTATCCTTTCGTCCCTAGAGCTCTGCCTGGATCTGAATCCGTCTGTCAGGAAGACTTATGCCCAACACACTGCGTGCTTTGCCTGAGAAATGTGTAGCGTCTCTGATTGAAAAGCAATTTTTATTATAATGATGTGCCTAAGATTACCATTGATCTGTTTACAAGACCTTTATTGAATAAGAGAGCAGGAAAGAAAGATAAAGAAGATGTGTATCATCCAAAATCCAATGAAATTTTGAGAAAGGACCCAGAAGTTGCAGTTTTAAGGAAGGACCGGTTAAATCATTGACATTCTTCATCCAGGCTTAAATCATTCAAAGTTTTCCCATCTTCATTGGAGGGATTCTCTGGGTATCTGGGATCAATAGCGCTCAATGATTCTAACAGAAGTACAGTACTATTGAAATTCATGGGATTTTTCCCTATGAGGATCCTAGATTTATTCTATTCAGAACCAGTACACTCTGAACTTCCATTTCCTAGTGTGATTACACAACACACACATACCAGCAAAGAGACCACCTAAGCTAATATAGAATGTGGCTTGTATGTAAGCAGATTTTCTAGTAGCGTTCAACGATTTCCTCCACAACCCACTCTAAGTTGGAGTGCTTGACAATAATCAAATGCTATTGCATTGTATATTCCACTTTATGGTTTACATTCAATTGGTTTGCTGAGCAAATGCACAAAAGAGTTTTGCCATAACTGTGTCTTCTTAAATAACTACCATCAATGCAGTTTCAATAGGTGCGTTCTGTGCTATTAAAATTAAAATTTTATTATTTTCAGTTCAGACATGAAAATTGTTAATTCTAAATTGTGCCTATATAAGCAGAAATCAAATATATGTGACCCAGGACCACAAAACCAGTCATAAGAGTCTATTGTTTGAAACTGAGATTTATACATCATCTAAAAGCTAAATAAATAAGCTTTCCATTGATGTATGGTTTTTAGGATACAACAATATTTGGCTGAGATACTATTTGAAAAGTTGGAATCTAAAGGTGCAAAAAATAAAAAACACAAATCTGGTCGGTGTCCTGTTCTCCGCTCACCACCAGACGTCGCTCTCACCTCGTTCTCACACATTGACTATTGCACTACACCCCGGACTCCATTTCCCATCAGCCACTGCTCTTACCATTTGCACCAATCACGGACAGTATAAATACCCTGGTCTTCCTGTCACCCCTCGCCGAGTATTGAATTGTATCTATCGTTCATGCAAAGCATTTCTCCGTGTTTCCCGTGTCTTGTTTCCTGGTTTTGCCTTGTTGTTTTGTTTTATCTGTCTTTCGGAACTTTCGCCTGCCTGACTATTCTCCTGCCTCGCCCCCTGGATAACGTTCGCCGCTGTTCGACCCACGCCCGGATTATGGATTACTCTCTGCCTAGCCCTTATGCACCTGTCTGCTCCCGTCTCGACCCTGCCTGCTTTTCTATGTGTCTGTCTAGCCCTAATAAAGGTTTGCAAATGGATCCGCTCGTCTCTCGTCTCGTTCTCCCCGTGACAGAATACTCGGCCACAACAGGATCCAGCAATTTACCACCCGGGCATTCAGAAGATATGGACACAGACAGGATTTTATGTAGGATCAAACAGAGATCTGGCACACTGGAACAGTACACCCGTGAGTTTCTCTCCATCTCAAATTATTCCACCCTCCCGGACTGTATTCAAATTGAGGTGTTCTGTGACGGTGTGAACGAGCCGTTAAGAGCAAGGCTTAGACGCGAGGGTCCGCGCTCTTCGCTCGAGGCATTTATGAACTTTGCGTTGTCGTGTGTGGGTTCGCCGTGCACCGTGGGGTCGCAGAGAGGGAACGCAACAACGCGGTAATGGCATCCGCGCATCCCACCCGCAGATTGGCGGTCATGCCGGAGCACGATCCCACAAACACGTTTGCCACCTGGATCGCTCGTGAAATGGCGGCCGTGCAGGAGCGCGCTCAAGCACTGGCGAAGGCTGCGGAGAGCGCTCCTCTAATCGCGGCGACAGCGGCGCCCGTTCACAAGATGGCGGCCGCGTCGGAGCGCGTTCAGGATACAGCAGCGACAGCGGAGCCCATGCACAAAATGGCGGCGACTGCGGTGCCCGTTTGCAGGACTGCGGTGCCCGTTTGCAGGATGGCGGCGGCGCCGGCGTGCGCTCACAAAATGGCGGCGACGGCGGAGCCCGTTCACAAGATGGCGGCGAAAACAGAGCTCGGTCACGTCACAGCTGCCATATCAGAGCCATTTAAAGTTGCAGCGGCATTTCCTGAGTCAAGTCAAGTTTCCAAATCAAGCCAAGTTGCAGCTGCGTTTCCCGAGTCAAGTCAAGTTTCCAAGTCAAGTCAAGTTGCAGCGGTGTTTCCTGCGTCAAGTCAAGTTTCCAAGTCAAGTCAAGCCACAGCTGCTGTTCCTGTGTCGAATCAAGCTGGAGCATCTCTTCCTAAGGCAAGTCAAGTTAAAACTGCGTTTTCTGTGTCAAGCCAAGTCAGAGCCATTGCCCCTGTCGCAAGTCAAATTACAGCCATCTTTCCAGAGCCACTGCACAAGATGGCCGCCGTCTCCAAGCAACTGCATAAGATGGCTGCCGTCTCCAAGCCACTCCACAATGTGGACGCCATTCCAGAACCTGTGGTCAACACCCGGACGCCACCTATGGTCATGATGGCCCACGTGCTGGATACACCCCTAATGACAGTTTGGGCAGCTAAAGTGGCGCTCCATGTCGCGGCGGCTACCCCTGGCCCTGGCTCAAGTCAAGACACAGCTGTTCTCCACGAGTCGAGCCAAGTCACAGTTGTTCCCCACGAGCCAAGTTACGCTACAGCTGTTGTTCCTGAGTCAAGCCATGTTGTTTCTGAGTTAAGTCACGCTACAGCTGTTGTTCCTGAGTCAAGCTATGTTGTTCCTGAGTCAAGTCACGCTACATCTGTTGTTCCTGAGTCAAGCCAGGCTACAGCAGATCCTCATGAGCCAGCCAAGTCAAGCTGCTGCTGCTTGCTCCAGAGTCCAGTCAGGCTACAGCTCAAGCTTCCAAGTCCAGTCAAGCTTCCAAGTCCAGTCAAGCTTCCGCCATCATCCCTGAGCCCGAGTCTGCACTGCTCAAGAGGGCCGCCACGCCAGTGCTTGACGCAAAGATTACCACTAACGCCACGTCAGCCCAGCCCGCGCCTGCTAACGCCACGTCAGCCCAGCCCGCGCCTGCTAACGCCACGTCAGCCCAGCCCGCGCCCTAACGCCACGCCCAGCCCGCCACGCCAGCCCAGCCCGCGCCTGCTAACGCCACGTCAGCCCAGCCCGCGCCTGCTAACGCCACGTCAGCCAGGCCACAGCCGGTCAAGGTCATGTCTGCCTCTTCTGAACCTGCACCAGCTGCTGTTTCTACTAAGTCAAGTCAAGTCACAGCCAAGTCAAGTCATGTTCCAGCTGTTCCTACCAAGTCAAGTCACGTCACAGCCGTTCAAACCAAGCCAAGCAAGGTCACAGCCGTGGCTCCCGAGTCAAGCAAAGTCACAGCCGTGGTTCCTGAGTCAAGCAAGGTCACAGTCGTGGTTCCTGACTCAAATAAAGTCAATGATCTTCACAAGCCAGTTCAAGCCACCGCAGGTCTTCACGTATCAAATCAAGTCACCGCTGATCTCCAAGAGTCAAGTCAGTTCACTGCTGATCTTCACGAATCTGGTCAAGTCACAGCAGCACTCACTGAGCCAAGTCAAGGTATTACTGTTGTTTCAGAGTCCAGTCACGTCCCGCCTGACGGCCCAGAGTCCTGCCCCGCCTGACGGCCCAGAGTCCAGTCACGTCCCGCCTGACGGCCCAGAGTCCAGTCACGTCCCGCCTGACGGCCCAGAGTCCAGTCACGTCCCGCCTGACGGCCCAGAGTCCAGTCACGTCCCGCCTGACGGCCCAGAGTCCAGTCACGTCCCGCCTGACGGCCCAGAGTCCAGTCACGTCCCCGCCTGACGGCCCAGAGTCCAGTCACGTCCCGCCTGACGGCCCAGAGTCCAGTCACGTCCCGCCTGACGGCCCAGAGTCCAGTCACGTCCCGCCTGACGGCCCAGAGTCCAGTCACGTCCCGCCTGACGGCCCAGAGTCCAGTCACGTCCCGCCTGACGGCCCAGAGTCCAGTCACGTCCCGCCTGACGGCCCAGAGTCCAGTCACGTCCCGCCTGACGGCCCAGAGTCCAGTCACGTCCCGTCTGAGCGCCCAGAGTCAAGTCGCATTTCGTTTGACCGCCCAGAGCTTTGTCACATCATGTCTGCCAGTGTGATGGCAACCGCCATCCTCAGCATCTGGGCCGCAAGCTACGCTCCAGAGATCTTGACGACGACTCCAGAAGTCCTACCCGTCGTCAAGTCTGTGCCAGAGGTCTCGTCCTGACCTCCCTGAGCCTTGTCACGTCATGTCTTCTAGCGTGCTGGCGATCGCCATTCTCAGTGTGTGGGCTGCACACTCAGCTCCAGAGGTCTCATCTGTTCGCCAGCCAACTCCAGAGCTCCCGTCTGATCTCAAGCCTGCTCCAGAGCTCCCGTCTGATCTCAAGTTTGCTCCGGAGGCCCTGTCTGACCACGAGACAGACCCAGAGGCCTCACCAGTTGGAGAAGCCGCGCCAATGCCTCCTGAGGTGTCAGCTTCGGCTGTAGGTCCTCCTAGGGAGGCGGCGTTCTGCCTCAAACTCTCTGCTTCTCCCCTTATTCTGTCTGCCTCCTCTGTCTCTACTGTTCCTAGGTCCCAGGCCATAAAGCGGTTTCCTGCTCCAGAGGTCCCGTCTGGTCCCAAGTCTGCTCCAGAGGTCCCGTCTGGTCCCAAGTCTGCTCCAGAGGTCCCGTCTGGTCCCAAGTCTGCTCCAGAGGTCCCGTCTGGTCCCAAGTCTGCTCCAGAGGTCCCGTCTGGTCCCAAGTCTGCTCCAGAGGTCCCAAGTCTCTGGTCCCAAGTCTGCTCCAGAGGTCCCGTCTGACCTCAAGTCCGCCCCCGAGGCCTTCCCCGTAGGAGAAGCTGCGCCAATGCCTCCAGAGGTGTCAGCGTCAGCTGTGGAACCTCTTATGGAGAGGGCGTTCACCTCAATACTCTCTGCTTCTTCCCTTCTTCTGTCTGTCTCCTCTGTCCCTGTTCTCCCCAGATCCCAGACCGTAACGCGGGTTCCTGTTTTTCCCCGGAGGGCCGCTCCGCCTCCTGCTCTTCCCCGGAGGACTGCTCCACCTCCAGTTCCGCCCTGGAGGAGTCCTGCGCCTCCTGCTCCTCCTCTGGCTCCGCCCTGGAGGACTCCTGTGCCTCCTGCTCCGCCTCCAGTTCCGCCCTGGAGGAGTCCTGCTCCGCCTCCAGTTCCGCCCTGGAGGACTCCTGCTCCGCCTCCAGTTCCGCCCTGGAGGAGTCCTGCTCCGCCTCCGGCTCCGCCCTGAGTACGCCTGTGCCTCATGCTCCGCTCTGGAGGACCCTTGCCCAGCCGGTTCTGCCTCAGTCCCCTGGCCCCCCACCGCTCCCTGGACTGTTGTTTCTGTTGGAGCGTCTGGAAGCCGCTCCTTGGGGGGGGGCTATGTCACAAATCTGGTCGGTGTCCTGTTCTCCGCTCACCACCAGACGTCGCTCTCACCTCGTTCTCACACATTGACTATTGCACTACACCCCGGACTCCATTTCCCATCAGCCACTGCTCTTACCATTTGCACCAATCACGGACAGTATAAATACCCTGGTCTTCCTGTCACCCCTCGCCGAGTATTGAATTGTATCTATCGTTCATGCAAAGCATTTCTCCGTGTTTCCCGTGTCTTGTTTCCTGGTTTTGCCTTGTTGTTTTGTTTTATCTGTCTTTCGGAACTTTCGCCTGCCTGACTATTCTCCTGCCTCGCCCCCTGGATAACGTTCGCCGCTGTTCGACCCACGCCCGGATTATGGATTACTCTCTGCCTAGCCCTTATGCACCTGTCTGCTCCCGTCTCGACCCTGCCTGCTTTTCTATGTGTCTGTCTAGCCCTAATAAAGGTTTGCAAATGGATCCGCTCGTCTCTCGTCTCGTTCTACACCATTAAAAAAGTTCTACTGCTTACATTTTTTCATAGTAATATTACTGTTTTATTGTATTTTTGATCACATAAATTTAGACTTCTTTCAAAAACTTTAAACAAATCCTAATCATTCCAAACATTTGACAAGTAATGTATATGCAGTATATACACAAACAGTAAAATCCAAATTGTGAGATCTATGAGTGGAATCTATGATAAATCTTCAATTGTGTAATATAACGTTAACACATTTGGCAGCGCAGGCTCAGTGGAAATACGTGCCTCTACATACATTTCTGCAACAGCGTAATTACGTACCTCACCGGACATACACCGGAACATACATATGAATGTTCATTCATGTTTGTGCTGGAACTGAGGCACTACAACAATCTCACTTGACATTAAACAGTGCCAAAACGGTATTTATTCTTTGAATATTGTAATGAAATGGACAGAATTTGAAATCAAGACCAGTAACAAAGCACAAAGCTTATTGTGATTTATTGGACGGAAAGGTGCGCTACAATGTTTTGTTCATTAACTGAAAACAGGCTATATTGATACTTGGGATTTAAGAATCAATATAGTTTTGTAAAAATGAGGATAGATTAAAATCGGGAAATCAATATTTTTTACCCAGCCCTAGTGAACATAACACGTGAACAAGGTAGTCTGTAGAATCTTATGACTAGTTCACAGCAGTTTCAAAGTGAAATTTCCAGAGAGTGGTGCTAAAACACACGTTTAATACGTGACTGTGGCACATTTTTATTACGTTAGTACAGGCACGTACTGCTGCGTTTTTATTACGCTGCTTGAGCTAAGTTCAGAATTTAAATATCCGGGTAGCGTCTCTAAAGGTTAATGCTCTATCGTGTTGGAAATGTCCCCTACACTAAACCCAACCGTAAATCTAACCGATAGTGTTACCAAATGTAAAATCAAAGTTGTTGATGCAGCCGTGCTATTTTAACGTTTATACCGGAGCTCTTCATGACTCAATTGCAACGGCGTATCACGTGAGCTACCGAGCAAACCTACTGAATTAGAAAACTCTTGCATATGAGCTGTATATGTGACAACAACGTTCAAAAGTATGAGTTTTCAAATCGAGCAGGATGTTAAAATTGTTTTGAAGCAATAATATAATATTCTGTAAATAACTGTGTGAAAATTAGGATTTATTAATCAAAATTGTGTAAGTCATACTTTGTGTGAAAAGGAATAAAAGTTTTAGTCTGAGTTTTAATGCCTCTAGTGTTCATTTCAACTGGAAACTGCAGTGATTGTACATATAGGTACGTTTTTTCAGTTCTGTAGAAATAGAGGCACGTATTTCCAATGAGCCTATGTTGCCATTTGTAGATATACAGCAATTACCTTTTTATACTCTGAGATGGAACAAGAGAGCAAATACAAGTAAATGACACTATCAGTGGCCACAATTCATTTTTTTGTGCACACGTCCTTGTGTTTCAATACAGAAGTTGAGTCTATGGTAGTTGAGATTGTGAGGGCAGATCATTACAGTATGTATGTGTGTGTGATTTAAACCACATCCTAATATTACAAAGTTGGGCGCTAAAGGAAGTTCTTATGAGGTGTTTTTTCATTATACTTCCTCTCTCCATTTACACCAACCTAATGTACTCTAGGCTAGGTGTACAGAAAAAAAAAAACATATTGCTTTAAATAATAACATTTCCTCTCTGTTGTCACACAAGAACTATGAAATATGTATGATACAGTTTAAAAATAAATGTTTACAGTCTTAAAGCTTACATGAACACCTCAACAGCACCTTCTTTAAAATCCCCCCACCTTTTCCCTAACTCAGCCTCAGAGCTGACACCATTCCAGATGTCTCCTGTAAGACCACTTTAAGCAGAAACACAATAACCTGTGGCATTTCGAGGAGATCAAACGCAGCCTGCTTCAGAGCACCACGCACCAAAAGAGTGCCCTCAGAACACAACCCCTCCCGCGTCTCGGAGCTGCTCTGCCTGACCATCATTACGCCTCATCCAAAGCCTCTCTGTAGTCCGAGGTTAGAGGTGAGGATGAGTCAGGTGTACGACGAGGAAGAGTATGTGGGGGGGGTGAGAGTGGCCTCAATTGTAAGAATACAGATACAGATGGCGAAGATAAAAAAACAGGTCATGAAACATGTTGAACATCAACTGTGTGATATATTATATATTGTAGAATCATAAAATAGAAATATGTGCAAGGAAACATGAGAGAATGTGTTATGAGAATCGCATAAAGGCCGCACACTTCTCTTCGTGCCGTTCTTGGCGCATGCCACTCATTCAGGCTCCGTCGAGGTGCAAGAATGCTTGTTAATTGGCCCATGAATCAGATTGGTTTATCCTTGGAGCCAGATAAGGGATCCATAATTTATCTGAGACAAAAAACGAGCGAAAGAAATGTAATTATTTTCCTGTTCAGTAGAGCATGTGGAGACGAGGACTCTGATGATTGAATTCTCACCGTCTTCTATTACACACTGGATCCGCAGCCGGAACTGTGGGGAGCTGGTGAGGGTTCTGCGGCTCCCCGTGAAGTTCATCCATTCGGCGACGTTGGGGGAGCGTGGCGCTGCGGTTTTATTGGCGTGGGGCGTGTTTGTCTTCCTTCGGGAACAGCTGAGGCGGATGTGGAATCGGGGTTTGTGAAAAGAGCAGCTGGGGTAGGACTATGATGTGTACTTGGCTCCCTACTGGGATGCCCTGAAAGCACAGGAGAGAAGTTTGTGGCACACATAAACGGATGTAATCTAGAGATCCAGGGTGTGTGTAATCAAATTAACGTTTGTTCAAGCTTTGTCAATTATGATCAGAGTTTATGAACTTCACACCAAACAGAAAGATAAAATAAATTGAAATTAACATGAAACACTTGTTGCGAAGCATACGGTGGATATTTAATGAGTATGCTGTCCTTGAAAATGCATTAATGCTAATTTGTCATGCTCCTTGAACAGATAAAGTAACAAAATCTAGTATAAATTGGTCTATTGTAGTAAAGGAGACTTTAAGTACTCATTTAATTGTAGTAAAATGTAATTATTGATTATTTCATTGTAGTTAAAGGGACTTTTTTTTTATTATTATTACACAGTAGAGGTCAAAAGTTTACATCCCCCTTTCAGAATCTGCAAAATATAAATTATTTTACCAAAATACAAGGATCATACAAAATGCATATTATTGTTTATTTAGCACTGACCTGAATAATATACAGGGGTTGGACAATGAAACTGAAACACTGGCCAATATAGTGTTGGAGGTTTCATGGCTATATTTATGCAGCCTGGTGGCCAGTCTTTACTGATCGCACATTCCACCAATAAGAGCAGAGTGTGAAGCATTTTTGTGTATTTGAACCCTTTCCAACAATGACTGTGTGATTTTTAGATCCATCTTTTCACACTGAGGACAACTGAGGGACTCATATGCAACTATTACAGAAGGTTCAAACACTCACTGATGCTCCAGAAGGAAAAACCGTGCATTAACCATTTTGAATTTGAAGATCAGGTTAAATTGAACTTATTTTGTCTTCTGGGAAACATGTAACTATCTTCTGTAGCCTCTGAAAGGCAGTACTAAATGAAAAAAATATGATATTTAGGCAAAATAAGAAAAAACGTAAACAACTTCATTCGGTTCAAAAATTTTCACCCCCTGGCTCTTAATGCATGGTTTTTCCTTCTGGAGCATCAGTGAACGTTTGAACCTTCTGTAATAGTTGCATATGAATCCCTCGTTGTCCTCAGTTTAAAAAGATGGATCAAAACCATACAGTCATTGTTGGAAAGGGTTCAAATACACAAAAATGCTGGAAAATCAAAGAATTAGTGGGACCTGAAGGATTTTTCTGTAGACCAGCAGGCAGTTTAACTGTTCAGGACAAACAAGGGACTCGTGAACAACTATCACTAAACAACAAAACACAGCTGTGGATCATTCAGGTAGCAACACGGTATTAAGAATCAAGCGTATGTAAACTTTTGACCTCAACTGTATATAAATATGTATATTACATTTGGGATTTCCAAGGTTGCGTTTATTTGATCAAAAATACAGTAAAAACATCAATCTTCAGTGTAGCATGATATTTCAGAAACGTTGATTTGCTGTTCAAGAAACATTTCTGCTTTTTAATATTTTTGTAGACAAAAGTCCACAGGAAAAAGGAAAGTTCAAAAGAACATGACTGATTTAACATACAAAATCTTGTGTAACATTATAAATGTCTTTACTGTCACTTCTGATCGATTTACTGTAAAAGGAAAGTTGTATCAAAAATGAAAATTCAGTCATTAAATACTCACCCTCATGTCATTCCAAACCTGTAAGACCTTCATTCATCTTACAAATTACAATATTGATGAAATCTGAGAGCTTTCTGACTCTGCATAGACAGCAACATAACTGGTTCAAGGCCTAGAAAAGTACTAAGGACATCAATAAAATAGTCATCATTCCTGTGAATTTTGCATCAGAGACTGACACAGAAGAGAAGAATTGTTAAATAAAGTAGTTATTTTTGTTTTCCTTGTCTACAAAAAATATTTTAACGATGTATTTACTACCTTTCGGGGCTGTGAACATGGTAGTACCGTTGCTGTCCATCCAGGGTCAGAAAGCTCTTAATTTGTGTACCGAAGATGAACGAAGGTCTTACAGGTTTGGAACGACATGAGGGTGAGTAATTAATAACAGAATTTTCATTTTTTGTCAAACTATCCCCTTAATGCATCCTTACTGAAAAGTATACTGACCCCAATGAAATGGATTAACATGCTCATGTAGTAAGTAAAGTATGAGACTGAGGATGTGTGACAGTAAAAGAGAAGGTCTAAATGACAGGAGATAAAGTCAGGTAGAGCAAAAATAAAAATGTATTTTTAAAAAAAAAGAAGAAAAGGACGAAAGACAGAACTCTCACCTCCATCTCTGCCTAATCTTTGACTCAATTGCAGCTCTAATAACAAGGTGGAGGGGATTACACTCTTCCACCCTCAAAAAACTCTTCCATTTCACCCCTCGCTCAAGCCATGATTACTGTTTCCAAGGCAACAGTTCCAGAATGTCTCCATGGCAGTGACACTGTCCTTTCTGGACTTCACGTCCATGCTGTGGTCAGAAGGAAAGAACATTCCCTACTTTTAGACGACAAAGCCACCCTAAACAATCAGCCCCACGGTACCAGATGCAGTTTTAGCGCTGTTGGCCTCCACCTCCAGTCCCCTATTGTCCCAGAAAAAGAGAGCTAGAAGGAACGATAGAGAAAGGGAGAGATCACCCAGAAGGCAGGTAGAAAGAAGGACACCTTGCACTGCTGTAATTGAATCACTACTCATCAGTGACGCTGCTGTGATTTTCTTGGCCAGGACTGATTTCAGGGTCCCACTGAGATACTCTCACACACACACATGCACAGATTAGTCCTTTTCTCTCTGTCTAAAGGTCCATTCACACTATAATGATAAGGATATCTATAACAGAATACACCAACACATGATAACATTCTGTTTGTATAAGCATGCACTGAGGATAGTTCACCAAAAAATGAAAATTCTGTCATTAATTTCTCACCCACTTGTCGTTCCAAACCTGTAAGATCTGTGTTCATCTACAAAACACAAATTAAGCTATTTTTGATGAAATCTAAGAGCTTTCTGACCCTGCACAGACAGCAACGCAACTTACACGTGCAAGGCCCAGATGGGTTATCGAGATAAGGATATCGTTAAAATAGTCTGAGATCCACCTTTTCACACCGAGGACAATTGAGGGACTCATATGCAACTATTACAGAAGGTTCAAACGCTCATTGATGCTTTAGAAGGAAACACGATGCATTCAGAGCTGGGGGTGAAAACTAGAAGATTAGGGTAAATTTTACTTATTTTTTCCTCTGGAAAACATGTAAGGATCTTCTGCAGCTTCTGAAGGGCAGTACTAAATGAACAAAAAATATATATATAGATTTAGGCAAAATAATAAAAATGCACACATCTACATTCTCTTCAAAAGTTTTCACCCCCCGGCTCTTAATAAATTTCATTTGGTTTCCTTCTGAAGCATCAGTGAGGTTGTACCTTCTGTAATAGTTGCATATGAGTCTCTCAATTGTCCTCAGTGTGAAAAGATGGATCTCAAAATCATATAGTCATTGTTTGAAAGAGTTCAAACACACAAAAATGCTGAAAAACCAAATTTGTATTTTTCAGGCAGTTTAACTGTTCAGGACAAACAAGGGACTCATAAACAACTATCACAAAAAAAAAGCTGTGGATCATTCAGGAAACAACACAGTATTAAGAATCAAGTATGTGTAAACTATTGAACAGGGTCATTTTTATAAATTCTATTATTAAACTATTATTTTCTCTTATGGACTATATGTAAAAGTCTTATGTGAAATATCTTATTCAGATCATCACTAAATAAAAAAATAACATTTACATTTTGTATGATCCCTCTAATTTTGGTAAAATGGTTACAAATTTGCAGGCTCTGCAAGGTGTATGAAAACTTTTGACTCAACTGTATACTTAGTATGAAATACATGTATTGTACTGAATGCATGATGAGTCTGCGTATTTTGCCGTTTCAGCTTCAAGCCGTATGATGTATTTTTTTGGTTGTAAAAAAAAAAAAAAGAGAGAGAGAGACCGATCAATATTTCCAATGCAGCAGCAACAGAATGAAAGAACTGTTTGCAAAGACTCGTGTCTGGAAAAGTGACCTGAAAACAACTGACTGTGGGAGATACAATGACCCCGCCGTCTCCTTTTGATGACACAACACAGGCCGCACCACAGACGTAGGCAAGATATTGTGCTGTTCCAGACACTGGTCTCCTCAAACGGCAGAGGATGCTGATATTCTCCTGCATACAGAGTAGTCCAGCTATGGATTTGAGAAGAAAAGGTTCAAAGAGAACCAAAGAATGAAAAAGACAAGGTGAGAGAGTGCAAGTTTACCATTGGTCAAAGGAGACAAACATAGAGCTGGCACACACTTAGGAGAACACTTCAGAAAATTGCTAGTCACGGACACGTGAAGAACTCGTGCCGGGCCCCTGCTGATTTGTTCAATGTACACATACCAACTGTAAATCACACACAGGCACTTAAAGCCATTATGCTGCATAATTGCTTTGCACTCTCTAATCCTCGGTCGCTAATCAATGGCGTCATTCTCCCAGATGCCCCATGCTGTTCTCATGGCAACTCGGCAGTCGATCCTTCACACACATGGCACTGACACAAATCCTGCACCAACTATTTAAACCCGCTATCGATACAGAAAATAGCAATTGACAGCAGAATTACACACAAATAAACACAAATACACACTTGTCCACTGTGAATGTGTCCTCATGGTACCTAAACATCATAGAGTTTTTTGTTACTATCTTGCAGAACAGTAGAACAGTTTGAATTATGAAACATTCAATGTTCCTAAATAAAACAGAATTTTAATTAAAAAAATTTAGCATTATTGCAACAAAAAGGAAAGAAAGTATCCTGTAAATATCATGAACAAATAAACAGAATGAATGAATGAAAGGAAGGAAGGAAGCAAGAACGCAAAGAAAGAATATAGCTGCAAGCAGCGATTACCGGGGTTCAACTGCTTAAGGCATTTGAATGTAAGGAAAAAGACATTACATATTTTTTAGCAAGGCTGTACTCACCTAAATCAATGATTAAAAAGCATTTTGGCAAATCCAGGTCATTTACCATAGAAATACAGTGTTTTTGAGTCTTTTTAACTGTTATAGCACCAGCTGTGGTTCAATCTCCTTAAACTTTGCATGCTTGTTTAGAATCACCTGTCTTATGTGCTCACCAGGTTTTGTAAAGTTTTGAGTTTTCCGTGAGGCTTTAGGATTTGGGGTAAATTTGGACAGCCCCCTTTTCTAAACAACCCTGTTATAGCCTCCCAAAGGGTAAATTGCAACATTTTTTGATAATTATTGACCTAGAGCAGGGGTCACCAGACCCGGTCCTGGAGGGCCAGTGTCCCTGCAGAGTTTAGCTCCAACCCTAATCAAACACACCTGAAGCAGCTAATCAAGGTCTTACTAGGTACACTTGAAACTTCCAGGCAGGTGTGTTGAGGAAAGTTGGAGGTAAACTCTGGAGGACACCGGCCCTCCAGGAACAAATTTAGTGACCCCTGACCTAGAGAGTCCAGAGAATTGTACTGCAGTGTTTTTTTCCAGAACCTTGGACTAGTCGCAAAAGTAGGTTTTTGACATCTTCTCAATCATTAAACAAATGTTTTGATTGACAGCAGTGGTTCTGGAGGCAAAGTTGTCCGGAATGAGGAGTTCTATCGTTTGATATGAACATCGCTCGTGTGCGAAAAAACTGTGCAATGTACAATCGTTTATGCCCTTAAAGAATGCGGCATCATCCCCTCAGTGGCCAATTTCTTTCAAATTTCTCTCAGACCTTTGGGGCCGTGAGTCGAACAGGCCCACCAAGTTTCGTTCCGAAAGGTCTCCACTAACCTTGTCTAACAGGTGCTCAAAATTCATCGGCCAATGGCGGCCATGTATTTTGAGATATGCAAATATCCTTATAGACACTTGTGGCTCTTCGAATCAAGTTATAGTCATTTTTATGACACCACCACCAAGTGGCCAACCTCTGTGACCTCAGATTGAGCTCTTACACAAGTATTCTGAGTTGGGCGCAGGTATCTCATTCCATTCAGTAGTTACAGGCATTTTACCAAAAGTGGCCCTTTCAAATGTTTTGGCGTCCCTTTGTGACGGTGAGTCGAAAGTTCAACTTTTTTTTGATGATTATTGATATTCACTCTCCAGAGAATCTTTATGCACTGGTTTGGTTCCGATCTCAAAAGAAAACAACTTAAGACAGTTGAGCCTGCGACTGACAGTTTAGGAGTTATAAGTGATTTCTTAATTTTGTTTGCTGAAGCGCCCCCGTCAGGGCGACTGGGGCGAGCCTTGGTCACATTGTAGGTGGTGTGAGTACTACCATCCCTCCAAGTTTCAAGTCTCTACCGCTTACGGTTTGATCTGCACAATTAGTTTTACGTGGAGATCGCTGATCTATGACCATTCTAACAATTACAATAGGGTTTCAGCTCTATGCGCTTGAACCCCTAATAATCAGGATTCTGGAACAAAATTCTAGAATCAGAACATGGATGCAAAATTCAAAATAAAGACTTGCTTTACACACTGAAGCAAAAACCAGAACCAGAAATCACACCTGAAATGTATCAAATTAACATGAAACATCAAGTGTAACAGTTTGTATTATGAAACTTCAATATTTATAAATACAAAAGAAAATTTGCAATTTAATAGTAGTTTTAACATTATTTCAACAAAAAATTAAATAAATAAATAAAATTAACAAAGAAAGAAAAAAGAAAGAAATAATCGTAAATAAAAGGAAAAACGAATGGAAAGAATTATAAAATGAAAGAAAAACAGATTCTGAATCACAAAGACTTTTCACACTCTAAATCAGAAATGAAGTAAACCTAAAATTAAGCAAAAGTAACATCAAACATCAAGTGAAATGTTCAGAAATTGTTACATTTACACAATACCGCGAACATTCAAAATGTCCTATTTCAGTCACTTACTGCACTAATGTAATCTAATGTAATTAGATTCTTACTTTTCATTGCCTTCACATTCACATGTGGATCCCTGTGAATGACAAACTCCTGTCCCTTACCTTTCTGATGTAAAATGTGGTATTGTTCCATTAAACCACTCAAATGTACCAAATTGTAGTGGGGAAACCATATACAGAAATCTTTGTGTAAGGTGCAACAACTACCGTCTTGGAAGAAACTGCTAAAAAAAAAAAAAACCTCTGCCAGGTGTACCGTAGAAACAAGTTTGGTTTATTTCAGCTCAGCCAATAAAACAGAATGCTACTAATCCAGAAAGCCCCCTGCTGTTACACTAATTGAGTTCAATATGGAGTGAGTGTATCCATCCATCCCTCTCTCTCTCCATCTCCTTCTGTCCTATTTATTTCCTCTCACTCTCATTGCTGTCCTTTTTCATGTGTATGCTGTGGAGTTGTCTTTGGAAGTTCCTCTTTCTTAAATGAGAAGTCAAAAAAAAATTGAATTTCATGATTTTTGGTGTTTTTATTTCTTATGTGTGCTTTGTTGTGCAGAATAAAAGTTTAAGTTGCTAACAAGTAGCTAAAGACTTACATTGATAATTAAAGGGAAAGTTCACCCAAAATCAAAGATTAATTCCCCCCCATAATTTACTCGCCTTCAAGCTATCCAAGGTGTTTATGACTTTCTTCTTTCAGACAAATACAATCGGAGATTTGATAATCTGGTTTTCGACAACCATAATCCGGATCAGTTAGAAAAGATATAGCAACTAACTTCAGACCAGTCTGAAGTTCTGACCAGAGTGTGGTGGTTGTAGATTTAAAGCTGTAGGAGGAGATACTGACTAAGGTTTGGCTCAGAAGAAGCAGCTTATACAGCAGATCAGTAAGTTAGCTTTCTCAAGCCAACTTAAAGGAGAACTCCACTTACAGAACAACAATTTACAAATAATTTACTCACCCCCTTGTCATCCAAGATGTTCATGTCTTTCTGTCTTCAGTCGTAAAGAAATTATGTTTTTGAGGAAAGCATTTCAGGATTTTTCTTCAAATAATGGACTTCATTGGTGCCCCGATTTTGAACTTCCAAAATGTAGTTTAAATGCAGCTTCAAATATCTCTAAATGATCCCAGCCGAGGAAGAAGGGTCTCATCTAGCGAAACGATTAGTCTTTTTTTATTTATTTATTTATTTTTTTGAAAAATAAAAATCTGTATACTTTTTAAGCACAAAAGCTCCTGTAGCACAGGCTCTGGGATGTGCGTTCTTGAATGATTCGTTCATTTTGAATACATCTTTAATGTGACTCGGGAAGAACAAGTCGTCTCGGGGAGTGATTCGTTCAGTCGCACATGCGTAACATCCTATTAGGTTCTGTACTGGAATTAGTTCACCTGTTTCGAGTCTTCGGGTTTTTTGAGTCGTTCGTTCAACTTATGGAGCTGTCATGTGATGAACGAACGACTCAAACCCAAAGACTCGATAGATGAACTAATCAATTATTTTTCCGGCTCACACTGCATTGGTTGAACTTATAGGGCTGTCACATGATGAACAATCGACTCAAACCCGAAAACTCAAAACGACTCAAACCCGTCAGATAAGAGGTGAGGTGAACTAATCATAGACTAAAGACCCAGGTAAACAATGAATTTATCTTTTCTGTTTCTTATAGCATTATAGTTTTGTCTTGTTCGTAGTGTAATCAACGTTTGTGTAAGCAGTAAATGTATTAGGGAAGTAACACATAACATTTTAATTATATTTGCTAAAATGAACGAAATGACTCGAATAAAGATTTGTTCATTTTGCTGAACGAGGTAAAATGATCCGAACTTCCGTTCACTACTACGAATCACGTCTAAGTTCATCGTCTGTGTACTCCGGCTCGAAAAGGTAGAGTATGTCGAAAAACTCCATGTTATTTTCTCCTACAACTTCAGAATCGTCCGACATTGTTGTACCTTTTTGTTTGTGAACAGCGTTTGAATTACTTTCACTTTCTTAGTCTTTGCGCGTTCGCTTTGTAAACACTGGGTCTGTAGTTCCAGCTACGTTTGGCGTGTCCTTTCAACATGATTCAATAGTACATGATCGTGCATCCCAGAGCCTGTGCTACACGAGCTTTTGTGCTTAAAAGTATAAAAAAATTTTATTTTCCGAAAAAAATGACAGATTGTTTCGCTAGATAAGACCCTTCTTCCTCGGCTGGGATCGTTTACACTGTAAAAAAAAAAAAACACAATTTGTTGAGTCAGCTTAAAATAATTCGTTACCCTCCTGCCTTAAAATTTTAAGTTCAGTCAACTAAAATAAGTTTAGTCAACTTGAAATGTTAAGTTGTTCTAAGTAACAGCTAAAACTTAACAGATGGGTAAGTAACCCAGCTGCCTTAAAATTTTAAGTTGCTTCAACTCAAATATCTAAGTTGTCACTTAGTATAATTTAACATTTCATGTTGAATAAACTTTTTTGAGTTGACTGAACTTAAAATTTTAAGGCAGCCAGGTTACAAATTATTTTAAGTTTACGCAACAAATTGTTTTTTACAGTGTAGAGCACTTTGAAGCTGCATTTAAACTACATTTTGGAAGTTCAAAACCAGGGCACCAATCAAGTCCATTATATGAAAAAAAAATCCTGGAATGTTTTCCTCAAAAACCATAATTTCTTTACGACCGAAGACAGAAAGACATGAACATCTTGGATGACAAGGGGGTG
The DNA here is from genome assembly GCF_022985175.1 of Labeo rohita. Classification (NCBI taxonomy): domain Eukaryota; kingdom Metazoa; phylum Chordata; class Actinopteri; order Cypriniformes; family Cyprinidae; genus Labeo; species Labeo rohita. Next base: position 20,502,801 of record NC_066889.1, on the reverse strand, counting down.
AGTAAATTATTTGTGTAAATTAATTGTTGTTCTGGAAGTGGACTTCTCCTTTAATTACTGACTTTACTCACATATGATTTAACAACTTAACAAAAAAAAAAAATGATATTTAACTTTTTGGGGGGATTTTTTTCCCCCACCGTGACACACTTGTGGCGTTCCCAGTCATAAAACAGCTTATAAATGTCCTGTTATGCTATATTATTACCAAATATTAGATTCAATCTTTTTATCACCTTATTTTCTTTCAGTTTGCACATTCTTATAGTAAACATTGCCAGAATTATCCACAAATAATGTTTTCAATGAAGCCTATAACCAATCAATTCCAAAAAGAAATAAAAACCTTTGCTGCAAGAAAACAAGTTAACAAAGACTAAATCTAAGATTTGTATCTGTAGCCCATTGTAAAGCAGTTTCAAAATTAACATTTGCAACATGTAATTTATGTAGGGGGAAAAAAACATGAAAACCTCTTCAAATAACATTAACCACAGTTCTTATTGTACTCATAAATTGAAAAGCTCTATTCTAAAAACCCACAGCAAATAGCAGTAGATTTGCAAATGCTAATTCTGTTCTGGTTTTAGCTGCATAAAAATTGTCAAGCAAGTTTTGAAAGCACCCATAACATATTATTGTAGCTAATGATTCACACCAAGGTCCAAGTTGGCATTCTTTTTCGGTTCATTGAAGCTCCCTACGATGTTGCTTAATCAAGACCTGAGGAAAAGAGATGTAGCGAGAGAGCGAGCAGGTGCACATTAGCGTGAAAGCCGAAACCTGCCCACATCTCCCAATTAAACGCTTGATGGTCATTATGCATTCAGGTGATGAGAACCTTCACACTTGAATGTGGTTTTCGTATTCCCTCATATCCTCTGCTTTCCCCACATGCATATTAATCACCGGATTTAAATCATGAGACCTGATTTGTCTCTAATGGACTGTACAATGCATCTGTCATTATTTATGTTATTTCCTTCCTCCCCTCCTCCTCCTCCTCTCTCCTTCCCGCGTTCTTTTTGGCAGGTAGTGAGCTGACACAGGAGTGTGTAATTAACTCAGTGAGGCTGTAGAAAGCAGTGTGATCTGTCACCAGCCGGGCCCCGTCAGCGTAACACAGCTTTACACCACCTGACTGCTTCTCATTAGGAGAAATGTGTGTGTGTGTGTGTAAATGATTTAGCAGCCTGATCCGTGCATCCCTACACCTGCACGCTCCTTTCATTTCAGGAACACCTTATCTGTAGTCCGAGGTACGAGTGGCCTTCACATGATGATACCCATTAGCTAACATGAGAGACATCAGAGCACATAATTCATGCATTACATGCGACTGGCTTGAAGGGAAAGTTCAACCACAAAAAAAGAGGATTCTCATCATTTATGTCACCTAGAAAATGACTTTCTTTTTTCTGTCAAGCAAATATTTTGAGTAATATAATGGTTACTCTTTTCCATGCAATTACTATGAAAGGGAACCAAAGCTTTGAAGCTTGAAAAAGGATGCAAAAGTATCGTAAAAGCGGTGCATATAAATTCTGCACTATATTTCAAGTCTGCATTAAATGATAAACTTCATTTCCACTGGGCTGTGAGTCAGTGGATTAAAAAAATGAATCTGTTCAATTCATGAACAAATAATTTGGTAAACTGAATCAATCGATTAAAAAGATCTTGCTCAAAAGATTTGTTTTTCATCACTTCTTTATTCTCATTATAAAGTAGGTCATTGTTATAAACTAAAATTAAAAATAAGACTAGAAATGTATAATTGAAAATAAAAAATGAAAAACTGAAATAATAGTAAAAAATAGTATAATAAAAAAAAAATAGAAAATAGTAAATCAACAAAAATATTTTTTAATGAAAGCTAACATTTAGCAGATTAGTATCAAAAGCTAACATACATTTAAAAAAAATAATAATTTCATATATTCATAGCATATTTCAGAATTTCTCACTTTCTCAGTTTTTTTTAATATAATAATATATTAAAAATACATTAATATGCATATTTCAAAATTTCTCATCCTCACCCTAGTTTTTAATAAAATTAACTAAAATAAAAAAAAAAAACTGAAATAAAATAGTAATCAACAAAAAAAATATTATTTTATTTAAAATAATTTTAAAATTATTTTATATATTTTAATATATTTCAAAATTTCTCAATTTATTTTTTTAATAATATATTAAAATACATTAGTATGCATATTTCAAAATGTGTATATAAAAATGTTGTATCAAGAGCTAAAATACATTAAAAAAATGTAAATAATCTAGAAAAAAAATATGGATACAAAAAAAAAACTATTTGCTACATTTTTATTTAATATATTTTAATATATAATATTTCGAAATTTCTCACTCTCTCTGGTAAATATAATAATATATTAAAATATATTAATAAGCACATCTCAAAATGTGTATATATACTATTTTAAAAATTCTAAATTAACTGTTGTAAACTAAAATTAAAAATAAGACCTGAACAATTAACTTAAAAATATACAATCTGACATTAAACATGAAAAACTGAAATAAAATAGTAATCAACAAAAATAATTTTTAGTAGACAAAGTTTAGCAAATTAGTATCAAAAGCTAAAATACATTAAAGTAATCTAAAATAATCAAGGGGAAAAAATGATGAATACAGAAAATGTATATGCTATATTTTTATCTGATATTTAATATATTTTAATATATAATATTTCAACATTTCTCTTTTTAATATAAGAATATCACAATACATTAATATGCATATTTCAATTATTTTAAAAATGTATAATAATTAATAAAATAAATGAAAAACTGAAATAAAATAATAAATCAATTTATAAAATAATACAATTATTTTTAGTAGCTAAAGTTTAGCAGATTAGTATCAAAAGCTAAAATACAAAGTAAAAAGAAAGGGAAATCATCTAAAAAAAGTCCATAAAATATCTAATAAAATAAAAAAAAACTATTAAAATTATTTTTAAAACAATGTTGAAAAAAATTAACTGCAGAAAAAATGTTCACTCAGAAATTGCTCGTCAATTTCACAAATTACAATGAAAATGCAGGTAACAAGTTTAATTAACCGTGAAATTTTGAAGTAGAAAAACAAAAACAATATTTCTTTGTAAAACACACTTTAGTAGTCTTCCTTTTATTTAAAGCTTCAAAGCAATATTACAGATAGAATTTTATTTATTTATTTAATTAAAAAAAAAAGTTTTAAGTGTTGCTTACCAAAAAATAAGGTTGTACACGTTTGAAATGACAGAGGGTGAGTATATCGTGACAGGATTTTAGTTTTTTGGTGCACTGTCCCTTTAAACCTCCATTTCTTTAATTTGACTAGCAACATACTCCCATTTGCAGTCGCATGTGATTTTTTCATGATGACACCTATTAGCTAACATGAGAGACATCAGAGCACATAATTCATGCATTATATGCGACCATCTTAAAGCTATTTATGCCTGATCTAATACAGAGAAAGAAATATCACTGTGTTTCTCATTTCATCCTCAGGATCAGATCTGCAGTAAATTGCATCCACCTATCCTTACACAGAGGAGAAGAGGGAGGGAGAGAGGGAGGGAAAGAAAGAGAAGGAGCACCAGAGAGTACTGCTGAGACCACATTTAGTGATGCTGAAAGTCTAATTACAGTGGGCAGCTGCTCGTAATAGGGTTTACACAGCAGCATGCTGAGCACAGGTAGAGAGGTCAGGCTCTCCACGCCTCTGGAGGACAGCGGAGAGGAACGGACCGCATGGTGAGATGTAGATCCCACGACAGAACAACAGTTTCCCTGAGTTTTACAAACATCTACAGGCGGGGTGGTGATAACCTGGTGGTTCTGGGGTTTGGAGAGTACAGGTTTGATATCCGGTAGGGGCGACTCATAAACTGGAGTTATTGGAATGTTCTATCACCATCGTGTTCTTGATCCAGACGGCTCCAGTGGGATTGTGCCTGCAATTAGTAAACTGAAAACAGGGATGCTAGAAAAGTGTATGCTTAATGGCATGTTGTCACATGGGAGGTTGTCCAAAGGATTTCATCTCAGTAACTGTAACATTTAAGTCAAATGGCTAATTAAATATACTTGTTTTCTCTAACAGGGGGATTTTGTAAGGTGACAAGTTGTGAGCAAACATGCCCCACTGACACAGGTCGATGTGTTAAATTAACCTTTCTTTCTTGGAGACCAGCAGTAGAAATTAGGGCTGACAAACAATTAATCGCGATTAATCACATCCAAAATAGTTATTATGCATATATAAATACACACACATACATGTATATATTAAGGAAAATATTTTAGATATTTTCAATATTTTCTATTTATATATGCACAATAAATATACACCGTAAACACACATATAGTATGTAAACGTAACTTTTATTTTGGATGTGATTGACAGCCCTAGCAGCAAAAAATTAAATATATAAATTAAAAATAAAAAAATAAAAATTATGAACATAATATACTAAATGCATTATATATACAATATATTCTCATTTATTATAACAAATGTAATAAATAAAATGTATGCAAATTACATATATTATATAACATTATAATGATATAATATTTAATGTAATATAATGTAATAAGATTAATATAATAATATATAATTGAAAAAATGTGTACATGTATATGCTAATGAATATATAATATTAATTTATATATTATATATGTTATATCAAGGAAATGTAAAAATATATGCTAAATATTACATACTATCCTTATGAAGTAATGTTATAAAATATTTTAAAGTGTAATATATAGTGTTAAAATATATGCAATATTAATATATTATATAACAATATACATAACACAAATAATATTTAATGTAATATAATGTAACAATACAAACATAATAACGATAACAATATATATATATATATATATATATACATACATACATACATTTTATATATATATATAAAGAAAATGTGTGTATATGAGAATATTATATATTTTAGTAATTTATTATTATGTTATATACATACACATATTATATAATATTGATTTATTAGGATAATATGCAATATTTAGCATATTTATTTTATTTATTAATGTTATAAATGTATCTAATATTAATAATATAAATAGAATGTGTGTGTATATACACTGTATAGCCTATATATTCTTTTTATTTGAATTTAATATCATATATTTACATATTAAAAATGCATTTATATTATACATAGTATATAACATTGTAATAACATATTTAATATTTAATGTAATATAAATTTTCATTAATTTATACCACACACATTTTATGTAAACTATATTTATATAATAAAATATTAAACTACATATGTATCCACTCTCCCCATTGGCGCAACTTGCGCATGTCTCACACTTGAGTCTCACTTGACTCTCTTAGGATCATGCTGCTATTCACATGAGCTAGAGGTAAAATTATTAGGTTTGGGAGTCTGCCATCTAATCCACAAGTGAACCAAACCACACGCTAACATGTTCAGATCACACCAGCTGTTGTACTTTGTAGAATTCTACACAGCGGTCTCTCACGGCTGGCAGATCGAATTACGGCTCAGCAGAACAACACAAGCTAAGCGTGCCGAGACTGTCCCCAGTCAGTGTGCGCTCGGATTAATATGCATGAAAATTGAAACACATATACTCAATAATCATTTAAGCACCAGACTTGCCTTCAAACAGCCAAATCCACTTGAATTCATGCACATCACGGACAAAGAAAATCTCTCCACGGGGTTTTTTTATAGAGTCTGGAAAAAAAAAAAGAGGAATTGACAATATTTTTCCCATTACCACTGCAGGGGTCTTTTCATATACTTCCTTAAAGGTGTACAGATGTATTTCAGGACGAAATAAGCTTAAGTGAAGAAGTCTCCGATTGACGGCAGGGTTAAAGACATCACATTAGGCTGGTTAGAAGTGCTAAGGTCTTTTTGAACTTAATTTATCTACATTTAAATTCCCTCAAGTTCCTCGAGCTATCAAGATGTTCAGATTTTCCTTATAAGTTAGACACTAAAGGCTGATTCTATCTCTGATGAAAAGCTGTATGATCTGTCCTTTCCTCATCTCTGTAAAAATGGACCTTTATATTCCAGAATCTAATCTAGAATACGCTATTAACAAAACACTGCATTTTTTTGTTGTGATCTATAGGAGTTTCTCTTCAGCTGTCAATCAGAAAAAAGAATTTGCAATGCTATAGTTCTATTCACACCAAGGACAGGAATGCAAATCATGCATTTTTTAGCTAAACAATGCATACACGGAACGATCTGTTGTTTTCATATTCATTAATTCTTTTGTTTCGCACACTGAACATTTTATTCAAGTATCCGAACATTTTTCTAGTCAATGACACATAGTTTTCATAAATGGCGTGAATACTTTTGGGGTAAAATTCTTTGCTATTCTGTCATTTATTCAGTGCATATTTCTTTAACAAAAAATTCTTTTTTTTCCTTTACACCAGTCTGTTCTGGCAATCTACTATCTACTAATCCATACACTTATTTCCCAAGCATAATGAGAACATTTAAGGCTAAAAGGGCTTTTGGATTTGCATGGTTCTTAATTGAAATGAGATTTGCTGAGGTCTTGGAAAAACCAAGCCCATCGCAGACTGTTAATTTTTCTTTTTTTTAGAGCACAGGGACCAATGTTTGACTTAAAGACCTGGTGTAAAACAAACAGACACGTATACAGACACACAGAGGGACTTGTTTTTTTTTTTTTTTTTTAAACAGGCATCACAGAGTCGACCTTGAAGGCCTTAGAACTGTGTAGCATTGAGAACGCTAATCTCACCAGGCATATATCATTCAGGGGATCTGGATTTTTACATTCTCTGAAGGAAAACCCACCGTTATGATGCTAGTGTTCTTTGGATGGTTGCCAGAATGTTGCTTTGCAGTAGTAAGGCACTGTAATGGTTTTAGCATGATTGTTTTAAATGTGTTCCTTTGTGTTTGCCAATGTGTTGCAATGCAGTCACTAAAGTCTTTAGCAAATTGTTATGTGATTGTCAATGTGTTGCTATGATCGGATTGTTTTAAATGTGTTCCTTTGTGGGTGCCAGCATTGTGGGCGGTTGCCAATGTGGTGCAATGCAGTTGCTATAGTCTCAGTGTTTTAGCATGTTCCTTTGTGGTTGCCAAGGTGTTGTGGTTGGTTTCCAGTGCATTCATATGCAGTCTTCAGAGTGGTTACTAATGTTGGTATTTGGTGTTAGAGTGTTTTAGGTGCTTGCACCGAAAATAAAATTCTGGGCCAAAAACAAAAATTCTGGATGCACTTGGCTGAAAACTCAAACCGAAAAATGCCATGTAATAATTTTTAGTATTTTATTAAATAAAAAGTTATTTTGTAAGACCTAAATAGTCCTACAATGCTATAATTATCAGAGCATACAGCGGGGAGCAGATCAGTGGGTATGTGAGGTTTGTCATGTTACAGTACAGTAGCACTACTGCAAACAGGAACAAGTACAGTATACTACACAGACATTTCCTGTCTGCGCATTATTTGAGCGAACGTGAGCAGAACTCACATTCATAGAGCAAAATATTGAGCGGAGCGTCACACTGCACAGTAACAATGGCTAGAGAGAGAATAAATTTTTTCATCTAATTTGTCTGAAAACTGAAATTTCCAACCGATAATTTTCGACAACCAAAATTTTGGTGCATACAGCTTTACTGGTAGCTGCACAGTCAGTGAGGTCTCTGGTTTGTAGAACATTATGCTAACGTTAATTTAATGTTATTATAACGTTTTTGTTTGTTTGTTTTCCCCAGAATGTTATTATAATGTTCCCAGTACGTTAGTTTTTGGTTCCCAGAAAGTTATTTTGTTATGGTTTGTTTTTGGTTAGCCACTAAACTGAAGTAGAACGTTCATTTTTGGTTCCTAGAAAGGTGTTTTGTTAAGGTTTGTTTTCTTAATGGAAAAAGAATGATTTTTTGGTTAGAACATTATTCTAATGTTAATCTAACATTATTATAAAGTTTTTTTGTTTCCAAAACATTATTATAGTGTTCCCAGAATGTACATTTTTGGTTCTCAGAAAGTTATTTTATTAAGGTTTGTTTTTGGTTAGCCAGAAAAGTTTTTTTTTTTTTCTTAGGATATAGAATGTTATTTTTTGGTTTGTAGAACATTATGCTAACATTAATCTAACATTATTATAACGTTTTTTTTTTTGTTTGTTTGTTTGTTTGTTTGTTTCCAGAATGTTATTATAAGGGTCTTATCTAGTGAAATGATTGGATATTTTCTGAAAATAAAATTACAGTTTATATCTACTTTTTAACTCCAAATGCTCATCTTGTCTAGCTCTGCATGTGTATTCCAGTTCAAGACAGTTAGAGTAGGTCAAAAAACTCCCATCTCATTTTCTTCTCCAAATTCAAAATCTTCCTACATCACAGTTTTTTTGTAAAGGACATTTGATCTTTTTTGCACATTCACTTTGTTTTTTTTTTTTTTTTTTTTTTTTTGGTTTGTAAAACATTATTCTAACTTTTTTCATTCCAGAACATTATTACAACGTTCTTATTTTTAAATTCCGTGAGCATGCAGCTATTTTTGGGTGACTTGTAGAAGTGCGTGCTGGGGAAATTTAGGATTTCTGTTAGAACGTTATGCTTAAACCTGCTTATTAGAATTTAAAAAGCGTTTTGATTGATCTAATTTCTGTATTTTAGTAAGTGCTGTATTAAACAAATTTCAAGGCTGAGTATCGGTCGTTACGCAAAAACATTTACAATGTTTTCGTTGGAAAGATAGTTTACAGGGTTATAAAAATAACCTAAGAATAACCATTAAGGAATGTCCTGTATAAGTTATTTTTAGGTTATTTAAAAAATAACCATCCTACAATTTTCTCAGAACGTTATTTTATGCTTGGAAAAAATTTTAAAAAATAATGTTTCTAGAAGGCTATTGGCTTGGTTCTCAAAAAACGTCTCAGGTTACATATGTAACCATGGTTCCCTGAGAGGAGAACGAGACACTGCGTCCTCTAGAGGTCTCTAGCTGAAGGCGTTCCTCTAGCGACCTCTAGAGGACGCAGTGTCTCGTTCCCCTCTCAGGGAACCATGGTTACATACATAACCTGAGACGTTCCCTTTCGAGGAAACATCAAACTACGTCCTCTAGCAGTCGCTAGGGGAACGCCTTCAGCTAGCGACCTCTAGAGGACGCAGTTCAATGTTCCCTCGAAACGTTTGGGGAACATTTTGTTAGTTAGATATGCAGTCGCTAAGTCTTCTGAGTGCTTTGAGTGCGTTGCTATGCAGTTAATATGTGGTTCTTTGTGCCGGTGCTCATTGGCCTAAATAATCTCAATAATAATATGAACATTAAATGAGGCTCAGATCCCTTCAGTTTCTAGGGGATTACTTTTACTCTTTTATCCACCAGGAAAAAAAATATTTGGGAAAAGTTAGATAAAATAACACCTCCTAGATAAAATAACACCTGTCTTAATAACAGAAAGCATTTGGGATGAATAAAGTTTAATACTTACGGTATTCGTTTTTGTTTTTTCAAAAACAATAGATATTGGCAAGCTCTGCTATTCTGAGAGTCCCAAATTGAGTAAAAAAGAAAGGTAAACACAAGAAAAGCAAGGCGAGGTTGGCACATTGTGGCAACAGAGAGAATGCGACAGTAATAAAAGTGAAAGAGAAGGAACAGAATGATATGGGAATCACAAACAAAACTGTCAAAACTGTATGTTAGAAAATACACCCAGAATAACAAGGTGGAAGAAAACACACACACAAGCACACACTTATAAAAATAAATAATTCTTCCCTTCCCATCATCCCTTATCTCTATTTAAAAACACACGCACATCTTCGTCCATTCACGTGCATTTTGGGTTTATTAGCTTTGTCCGCAGTGGTGCATTAGGCAGCGCTTCGGCCATGAAGCGCCGCGTGAGGCTCAGCCAGCCCCCTGGGGATCTTTCTATTTACTGATACTATCGGTAGAGAGCTCTGCAGAGGACACAACCTCCACCACCACCCTGCTTACGGATGCCTGGTCACGGTACAAAGATAGACTTGCTCGCTTCTCCTGTTTCTGGACTAGCTCTGCTTCTCTTTTTGGGGGGCCTGATGCAAGCAAGCACAGATAGGCTGACTGACAATGAGGCAAACATTACATGAGACAGTAGCTACTTCTACTGCCTGACTCAATCGTGTTGAAAGTGACAGTGATGGGGTTCAAAAGAGGACCGAGATCCATGGCGGATGTCATTCACGAGAACGTGTGGGAAAAAAACACATGCACCTACACAAGGCACCAAGGACACCCGAGCTCAGGAACTCGCCCTCCAAGCACGTTTCGTGCAAAAGTTAATCACAGGGAAAGCGACTCTGGGGGGTTTGTTCAACAGCCTGTTCCTTCATCTCCGCTTGAGCTGGAATCATTAAACACATCCACTGGACAGTGAGAAGCACACACATGGCTTGTTTGTCAATTTCAGAGGGAACAGAGGCAAATCTGAGCTTAATGAAGAGAGGCTCACAGCGAGCCTTTGAAGTCGCTAAGCCGGCGAGGCACTCGGCAAACACTCCATTGTATGAGTTGTATGAGGTCGACTTAAGTAGAGCATCTCTTCTCGATGATGAGGAGAATTCTCTCAAAGCCCATGAAAAGAAAGTGATGCTAATACTTCTGCGGAATGCGTTTGAGTATTAGCGAAAGGGTGGACGGAGACCGGGAATGAATGGCAGAGAGAGGGGAAGAAAGAGTTTGTGTACTGTAAAAAGGAAAAGGGAAGATGGTAAAAAGACAATGATTTTATATAAACAAATGCAGTGCTGTTTCTTCTCTGCTGGAAAGACCAGAACCAAAAAAATGCAGACAGATCAATTTATTTAAAGGGTAAGTTTTCAAAAAATGAATTATTGAATCTTTTGTTATTCCAAACCTGTAAGACCTTTGTTCATCTCCAGAACACAAATTAAGCTATTTTTGATGAAATCCAAGAGCTTTCTGAGTCTGCAAATACAAGAACACAACTACCACATTCAAGGCCCAAAAAGCAGGGTTCATACAAATTAAATTCAGATTAAAATAAATTCCAGGACTTTCAAGGGCTTTTCAAGCACTACTTTTTTGATTGTCAAGGACTTCAAACAGAGATCTCACTTATGGTTTGATGTTTTCCACAGTTTAAGAAAACAAATCTGAAAAAAAAGATTTGCAAAACTGCTCCAAAATCCGGATCTGAAAAAAACGATTCAAGATACACACTCCGAAGTCCCGAACTAAATCAAATGATTTGCAAACTCGCAACAAATTCCCGATCTGAATAATGATTCGTGAACCATAATTTTAGATCAGGACTTGGAGCATGGATTGGTAATTATTCAATTCACAGAATGAATCGCAAAGTCCCAATTAGAATCAACAGATTCGCGAAACGTGAAGTTTCGATCTAAATCAAATGATTCGCAATATGCAACATGAAAGTCCTGATCAAAATCAAATGATTGAGGATATGCAAATTTCCAATCTAAGTCAAAATGATTTGCGAGCATGCTCCGAAGTCCCGATCTAAATCAAATGATTTGCAATACACAGTTTGAAGTGCTTTGAAACAGTGGATCATTTTTAACCGATTCATAGTTTCACTCATCACTACACATGCTTTTTAAATCCATCATAAGCGATGTTGAAAATTCAAAAATGAATGGCTCTTTTAATTTGATCTGGTTTTGCTAGTAAATCATTTGAAATGAAAGATCAAATTTATGAGTTTTAATCAGTTGGAGTGGATCCAGTGTATATGAGTTGCTCAATTGATTCAGTTCATCTGTTCGTCTTTTCATGTCTTCAGACATGTTTACACAACACTGTCAGTAATACTACTGGCTTTGACATTAACTGAATAAATGAAAAAAAGTATGATGTGTTTTTAATTGCGTGAAAAGATGTGTGCTTATTGAAAAAATGAAACAGGTATTTCACAGATACATTGTCTTTCAATAATTCAAGCACTTTTCAAGTACCTCTTTAGGAATAGTGCTATTTTCAAGGGTTTTCCAAGCCCTAAAATTCCAAAAAAAGTCTAATTCAAGTACTTCAAGTGCTTTAAGCACTTTGTACGAACCCTGAAAAAGCTAGAAAGGACATCATTAAAGTGTGACATCAGTGGTTTAACTGTAATGTTATGAAGCTATGAGAATACTTTTTGTGTGCAAGAAAAAAAATACAAATTTTATTCAACAATTCTTCTCTTCCATGCATCATGGTACACTCTTGAATGTGCATCCAAGACTGACACAAAAGAGAAGAATTTGTTGAATAAAAAAAACATTAAGGTTCCACTGATGTCACAAGGACTATTTTATGGATGTCCTTACTACCTTTTTGGGCCTTGAATGTGTCAGTTGCGTTGCTGTCTATGCAGGGTCAGAAAGCTGTTGGATGTCATTAAAACTATCTTAATTTGTGTTCCAAAGATGAACGAAAGTCTCACGGGTTTGGAACGACATGAGGGTGAGTAATTAACGATGCAAATCAAACGATGCAAATCAAAGCATTATTTTTCTAATAATTCAACAGCCAAGAGTCAGTTATTCCACTTATATGGTTATCTCACCTCAAGTCATTGTTCACTTGATGTATTTTAACATTGAAAATCACATCAAACAAAGGTAGTAAGGACATCATTAAAACAGTCCATGTGACATCAGTGGTTGAACTATAATTTTATGAAGCTATTGAGAATACTTTTTTGTACACTTTAAATCCTTAAGCTCTTAAAGCTGTATTCTGATTGGCTGTCAGTGATTATTTTTAGAATAGTCCCTACAATGCTCTTCACGCCAATCGTCCAATCAGATGCTCTTTAGAATGAGAATCTCCCTCCCTCTAATATCACTTGCAGCCAATTTCCTGTCTCAACACCAGAGATACAATAATACTATTAAAATACTAAACACATATAATTAAATTATACTAATTTATATTCATATATTCATATGCACATTAACAGCTAATCTATTAAGAATTACAAAATGTCTCTTAATGACCTATTAATGAAAACATCAAGTTCTATATAAAGTAAACGAAGCCTTGTTGAATGAACCACTGCATTGATTGAAGCTTGTGGCTTACAGTTAGCCATTTTTAGGTCCTTTGTGGTGTGAAATGATTTGACCTGCGATGTTCTCCTCTTTCATTCTCCTGTCAGACAGCCCAAAGGTGCTGTCACCTCTTCAACTAGACAAGAGAGAACCACTTACAGTCAACAAATGAAAAGAGATGTAACAGGCAAAGAGAAATCTATACATGGCTTTAGGCTATGCTTTTATACATTTATGTATTCTGCCTCGCTCCCCCTCTCCCTCCGAATGTATTCTTCTCACAAAAGCGTATAAAAAGTCTGATGGAGAAGGAATGCAGAACGACACTGGTTGAAGGGTAGTGTGGGATTCCTGGTGCCTGGGGACAAGCGTGAATGAAGGTTAAAAATGCAGAGCCGAGCTTGGAAACAAGGTCAGGGGGAGTGTGAACAGGGAGCGCTTTAGGGCAACAGAGGATGAAGGAGAGAGACACATATGGAATGATGTAGAGTACGTTTCAGACAAAATGAACTTGGGTGAGGGATTTCAAAAGGGGAGGGTGGTTTTGCGAGGGGATCGATTCGGTGGTTGTGAGGGGCTTCGTTCACCAGCTCTCACCTGGAAACAGGGTTATTATGTAGTGTGTATTAGTGACCCTATACACTATAGTACATGTTCATGTAATGGATGTAACAGAAAGAATAATGAACAAAGGGTTATGATTCTAGGGAAAGATTCGGTTGCCTTGGTAGGGATTAAGAAAGCAAGAAAGATATTTCTACATGGAGCTGGCAACCCAAAGTAATAGGTTCAATTGCAAAGGAATGCATGTAAAAAAAAACAACAACAACAACAAAAAAAACGGTATGCCTTGAAATGCAATCTATCTTTCTTAAGGCCCTATGAAGTCCATTTTATTTTTTCCCAAATTCCATTTTATTTTTTTCCAAATTCTGTTTTTTCCGTTTTAATTTTTCTTGTCTCCTTTGTAATGGTTAAATTAACTTTTATTAATCAAAAAGCATGAATTAATTAAAATTCTTAAATGTATACAATTTTACATCAATTTATTAAAAGTTTAACAAAAATTTTAATGTTTAGGGTGCTATGAAATGTTTTCTCACCATATGTTTTATTGTTATCAAATTTCGATGGTCTAATTTTAGTAAATACATACTTAATTTATTCAAATTTATTATTAAAATATCCTTATGAAATCTTTTTTTTTTCCCCCTCAGAAATTCTACTTTGTGTTTTTTTAATTTTCTGGCTATCAAATGAAGGCATATAACATTATTAATAATATTGAAACTTACTTATTTACTTAATTATTGAAAATTAAGCAAACTTTACTTTTTGGCAAATAAAGGGGAATTAGCTACTATTAAAATTAAAACATGGAAGAAATGTTGTGTGATTATACCCTAAAGAATAATGTTTGTTTCATTTTAGTAGTAGTAGTAGTAGTATGTAAATTCTACTGAATAATAGTAATATATTTCTGGCACAATGTCTTAAACCGGACTTTTATTTTGACAGTTGCCGTGACTACTATTACAGTTCTGTGTGTATATGATATGATGCTAGTTTTACTCAAATGGAATGGTCAAGTGCTCATGAAGTGACTCTTAGAGCAGTCCTGAACATGTTGTTCATGTTTTTATGTCCTCAATTAGTGAGACGGAATTTCAGGGTGTGTAGTAAACAAATCCGTGCGTCTGTGCCATTCATAAAAAGAGAGACACGCGGAACATGCAGAATTCATATTTAAATGGTATTTTTGCGGCTTAATATTTACAGATACTAGTCTATATCGCAGTTTGATTTAAGTGTAATGACATACTTTTGATTAATTCATCCAAACTTTGGCAAATTCCATGACATTCCGTGACATTAAATTCTGTTTTTAGGACTGGATTCCGTGATTCGGTCCCTGTTTTCCGCATCGCGGAATCATAGGGCCCTCCCTATCTATCTATCTATCTATCTAACACGTTAAAAAAATGTAGTGAGTAATGTAATCGAGATTACTCATTTTAGTAATGTATTCTGACTACTTTTGGATTACTTTTAAATGACTTTTTACTAGTGCTTTCAAAATTAGCGCATTACATACAGGTGATTAATTTATCCAGTTTAACGGCCTTAAAAATAATATAAAATGGCTTTAAAACAGCGTTAAAAATATAATATTAAAATCCGTAATATTGGTATCACTGATACCTTCAGTCATAAATTGTTTTTTATAAATATTAAAAATATACTGTCTTTATGTTGTTTCTAAATAATTTGAAGATTGAATGTGAAATTATTGCAATATGACAGTATGTAAAACTTTAATGTTCGGATTAATCGCAATTAATCATGATTAATTCAGAAAAAATGAGCATCGTAAAGAAATTACGTTTTTTAAGGAAAACATTTCTGCATTTTTCTCCATATATTGGACTGATATGGTGCCCCGAATTTGAACTTCCAAAAGGCAGTTTAAACGCAGCTTCAAACGATGCAGTTGCAAACATTCTTAGCCGAGGAAGAAGGGTCTTATCTAGCAAAACAGTCGGTTATTTTCATTAAAAAAATACAATTTAAATACTTTTTAATCTCAAACGCTCATCTTGCCTTGCTCTTTCTGCCTCAAGACAGTTAGGGTATGTCGAAAAACTCCAATCGTATTTTCTCCCTCAACTTCAAAAACAATTTCAAAATCATCCTACATCGCTGCAGAAGTTCCGATCCAGTCTTTGCAATGTGAACATGCAAAAAAGATCAAACATCCTTAACAAAAAAGGTAAAACAGCGATATAGGACAATATCGAAGTTGAGGGATAACATGAGATGGGAGTTTTTTCGACATACCCTAACTGTCATGAACCAGAAAAACACAGAGTTCAAGCAGAGTAAGACAAGATGAGCGTTTTGCATTAAAAAGTATATTTATTGTATTCTTTTTATTAAAATAACCGATTGTTACACTAGATAAGACCCTTCTTTCTCGGCTGCATCCGGGATCGTTTGAAGCTGTATTTAAACTGCCTTTTGGAAGCTCAAAGTCAGGGCACCATATCAGTCCATTATATGGAGAAAAACGCTGAAATGTTTTCCTCAAAAAAACAATTTCTTTACGACTAAAGAAATAAAGACATGAACATCTTGGATGACAAGGGGGTTGTTCAAGAACTGTTGTTCAGGAAGTGGACTTCTCCTTTAAATGAATGAACATTAACCGACATTAGAGAACATGCAAATGAGTTGTTAAATTATTGAAAATGTATTACATAAAAAAAAGTGATTTGACTGACAAAAATGTTAAAAAATTTATGTCAAAAGTAATCCAAAAGTAATCCAAAAGTAGTCAGAATACTAAAATGCGTAATCTTGATTACATTAATGACTACATTTTTTAATATGTAAGGTAAATAGACAGAAAGATTGCATTTCAAAGCATTCAGATTTCTTTTTTACATGCATTCCCTAGGAATTGAACCCATGACTTTGGGTTGCCAGCTTTACGTAGGAACATCTTTCTAACCTCCTCCTTTTTTAATTCCTACCAAGGCTCTTTAATTCTCTTACACGTTAAAAATTGTAGTCAGTAATGCAATCAAGATTACTCATTACTCATTTTTACAGTTATTCATCTCTGTTGTTGTAAAGCCAGTGAAACAGTATGAGACATCACTGCTCAACCATCCGTTCATCCATGCATCTGTCTATCTGTCTCTCCTATTCTAGGCCTTATTCTTATGTAGTATGCAGTTTAGGTACTTTGACTACCCCCCTACAGGGCTGAGTGTATCACCAGACTGTCATCTCCAGGGGGTCATTCTGAAGCATCACATTTGTTCTACTTTTTATTCCAAAACAGAATTCTCTTATTCAAGCAGCCAGCTGTGCTACATGGAGTCTTGCTCTCTCTCTCTCTCTCTCTCTCTCTCTCTCTCTCTCTCACTGCAGTAAAGTGGAGTTCCGTGCAGCTATGGACTGCCGGAGGGTCTGGTGCTATTAATTAGCTTCCGTTTATTGATATATGGTTTCCTCTTGAGAGAAAACAATGCATTCATCTCTCCTCCCTCGCATCTCTTTCAATTTCTCTCTCTCTTGCTATCTCACTCTCTCTCATGCGCTCGCATGCACAGGCGTGCAGGATAAGGACCGGTAACAGGCGTTTGAAATCGCTTTTCTTCACAAAGCAGGTGAAACAAGCATTCATTTTGAAACAACAGCCATTGTTCTGTTATTGACCACTTACCCAACAAAGAGCTTAGACCGCCATTGTCGAGTAACTGCAAAAGCAAAATGGCAACTGTGAAATTTCAGTCCTTCTACATTATTTAAAATCAACACGAATGCAAAACTGACCATATTTACTTACTTAATGCACACTTTTGGTCTTACTGTGCTAGATTCACCCTGTATGGACCAAAAAAGTAGTAAAGTAAAGTAAAATAAAATAAAATAAAAATAGCAGTGCAGGTCTTTTATTTAATTTTAAAGGGACAGTTAAAAAAGGAACTAAAAATAATAAATTAAATTAAATTAAATTAAATTAAAAAAACGGCAGTGCAGGTCTTTTATTTAATTTTAAAGGGACAGTTAAAAAGGTAGCAAAAACTTCAAAAATTAAATAAAATAAAATATATAATAAAATAAAATAAAATAAAGACAGTGTAGGTCTTTTATTTCATTTTAAAGGCACAGTTAAAAAGGTAGTAAAAAAATAAAATAAAATAAAATAAAATAAAATAAAATAAAAAAGGCAGTGCAGGTCTTTTATTTAATTTTAAAGGGACACTTTAAAAAGGTAGTAAAAATTAAAATGAAATAAAATAAAATAAAATAAAATAAAATAAAATAAAGACTGCAGGTCTTTATTTCATTTTAAAGGGACAGTTAAAAAAAGGTAGTAAAAAATAAAATAAAATAAAATAAAATAAAATAAAATAAAAAAGGCAGTGCAGGTCTTTTATAAAATTTTAATGAGACAGTTAAAAAAGGTAGTAAAACTAAACTAAAAAAGAAAAGAAAAGAAAAGAAAAGAAAAGAAAAGAAAAGAAAAGAAAAGAAAAGAAAAGGCAGTGCAGGTCTTACTGTGATAGATTCATCCTGCATTGAAATAAATTAAAACAGTATATATATATATATATATATATATATATATTTTTTTTTTTTTTTTTTTCCAGAAAAGTTTTTCCATCAACATTCTGTATGCTCACTTAAAGATAATCTTTAAAAACACAATCCATTTTATATACTGGACATTATAATGTTGTGATATCTAAAATTTATTTGTGGCATTTAAAATGACATTTTTTATGATTTATTTAGACAGAATAGGGTAGAAAGATATGTAGAACCGAGCACTTTTAATATATAGTGGCTATGCCTGACCATACAACAAACTATACAATAGCATTCTCTGTAAGGAAAAGACAAAATGTAATACAGCTATCAAAATGTTGTAAATGTTACATTACTTAAGTAAAATAGCCTGTGAATCCTGTACAACATTAAAGGCACAATAAATCCTTGACCTTAAGTTCACACGTCTATATACAGGACAATGGCGAATTTCTGTATTTGGAATGAAAGGTGAGAGAAAACAACAGCACAAAGAGAAAGAACCTCTGTCAATCAACACCAATAACCATTCAACAAAGCTCAGACGCAAAGCATTGCATTGGCTGAGCATCATTTAAAAATCAATGGGGAGAGTGCATCAGGCTCTCGTGAGAAGTCTCTTATTACATTGTACTTCCCCTCTCAGGAGGGACGCGTCTCTCTAACACAATCCTTACAAACATTCATCTTCTCTTTCACTGGCATTATGATGTCATTACATTCCACAGAGGTCAAGCTAAGGCCAGGCCCAATGACTGCTTTCATTGACCAGGCCGCTCTTCAGGTCTTCACCAAAACATTAGTGAGCTGTTGACCCCTGACCCATCCTTCTCTGAACAATAAGCAATCGGCCTTTGTCTGTTTACATACACGCTTCCACTGGGGAGGAAAAAAAGGTAATTTACTGCTGTATGGACAAGTGCCAGTTCTTTTTTTCCATCCTTTTTTAATTAACTATTGCATGTGGAGCGCTTTATAATTAATTCACTTCATCAAGTGCAAAGCTGTGAAAAATGTATTGTTCATACAAGCACACTCTAGGCCGCACGGTTTTAATAGACATAAAGGTTTGTTGAAAGAAATGTCAGGGATATTTTCATAAGAGGTGAAAAGAGAGAGAGAGTGAAGGGGATGAAACGGAAGGAGAGAGTGGGAGGGGAAGTCCATGCAAATTGGCGGTAATGCAGTCGTAAGCTTGTGCTGGCTTATCACTGGTGCATGTCCAATTTTCCGACTCAAAGCGAAACGCAGAACAGATGATTTCCTGTTTGTTTTACAGCTTCATACTGTTAAAATATTTATTGCCCATTCACAGCGAGAGCACGAAAAACTAATTCGCAGGCATGGCGTGTTCCCATCATTTAATGCCTAATGCTGATTAAAATAATTAACATGCTGATTTCTTACATAAATATTTTGTCGAAAAATTTTAAATTACTTATTTGTGAATGCAATTTGAATATCTAAATAATCAAAAACAGCTTTTCATAATTTGCTCCTCAAAAATGTTGCTAATTTACTTAAGTGCTCATGATAACCTATGAAATTAAGATTGTTTTCTTGCATGCTAGGTTTGGTACGGTTAAAATGAGCTCTGGTGCCATTATGGCCATCCAAACCTTGTTGCGCAACAAAAACAAAAAAGCGGACAGAGTTGGGTCGATTTGGTGTCCATTACTGATTACAGATTACCTGCTCTCAAGACGAAAACGTACTTGTGGGAACTTTTTTCGCAAGATGCGAAATACGTACCAATAGGTACATATCACTGCAGTTTCCAACAGAAATGAATATTACAGGCAGTAAAACAGCCAGCACTTGTAATTGTTTTCATCCAGCTTTCGTTTTCTAGATGTAACAAGTAGGGCTGTCAAAAAAAAAAAAACGAAATCCGCACTTCAATGCAAAAACGATGCATTCGAATTTTAGGCATGGGCGTCGGAACCATTGAATGTGGGTGGGACAGGACCCACCCACTTTTAAAGACCTATGATATCGGACCCACCCACTTTCACAGTCTCTAATTCAGCGAATTTCTCTAATTCATCAGTCAAATCCATTCCACATGACGAATGTGCTGATAGATTAAGCTCTATGCTCACATGTATGAACAGGCAGCATCTGGGGTGGAGGAGTGGATGGAGCGGGCGCGGGCTCATCAGGCGCAATCATGAAACATATTTCAGAGGAAG
This sequence comes from Labeo rohita, assembly GCF_022985175.1. Classification (NCBI taxonomy): domain Eukaryota; kingdom Metazoa; phylum Chordata; class Actinopteri; order Cypriniformes; family Cyprinidae; genus Labeo; species Labeo rohita. The sequence goes on along the minus strand of NC_066889.1, from coordinate 20,482,383 downwards.
TGAACAAAACAGCAAAGCAAACAAAGCATCTGAGCGTATCTATTGTTCAGATACACCTAATCCTACCCGATACTTTATTCAAACTTTTCAATTATTTCCTTCATTTTTATTGAAAACAAATGCCTTTCCGCTGTAAAATGAGATGTGAAAAGGCAGAAGGACGATCTCGGCAATAGGTGGACGCGAACTTGGGTCGTTTGCATCAAAAAACATTAATTACTCGCTTCACCACTTACGCCACTGGAAATCTGGTGAAGCAGCCATCTTTTGTAATGTTGTCACGGTAATTTTTTTGGGGGGGAGGACCCACCCACATTTCTTTCGCTTCTGACGCCCATGATTTTAGATGTGCTTTAATGAGGCCACCTTATCAGTGGCGCACAAGATGCGATGACGATGTAATTGTCATTGCATTATAATGTTTTTATTAGCCTATCCAGTTGAAGCCACTAAATGCAGTGCTGCTGTGCTGTTCATTAAAATGTTGCTGAAAAAGAAAACATCAATGCGGAGAACATCTTGTTTACGTCAAAACTGAAACAAAACCATTCACACAGAATGCATTGTTTCTAGAGGGACATCTATCACCGTTGCACTTGCGTCTCGCACAAGAGAGATTCATGTTTAGAAAGCCATGTAAAATTAATGCAAGTTCAACTTTGAAAAAAAACATACCTCGAGACTTTATGGTGGGTTTTTTTCCCCGTCCCACTGCATCTCATGTTTTTAAATGAAAAAAAGTTCTCTGTGTGATTGGCTTTCAGTCCTTTGTATTAAACTCAGACATGCATACATATAAACATGCAGGCCTGGCTCCAGAATTAAATCACTGAGGGTGCTCTAACCTTATACCTATATATAACGTGTGGCGTTCATTTATAATTAATTAAAAGCTGTCACTCATCTTAGTTAATCGCGATCTCACAAAGATACGTTATATAAATTAAGTTTGAATCTCTCTTATTTACATCGCGTCTGTTAATATGATATGATTAGTGCTGAACACAATAACATTATCTCAATAAAAACACCAGCGATTTGAGCGGTGAGTGGATTCTAATTTAAACGCCTCTGATTCAAGAAATCAACAGATGTGTGTGTGAATGGCTACATTGGTTTGAATAAACATTCATTAGTAATATTTTGCTCAGTGTGCCCTTTTGTGGCCTCAGGAAAGAAGCCAAAATATTTAATTCACCCCAAGTTTGATAATATTTAAAGGGGTCATCAGATGCAAAGTTCACTTTCCATGTTGTTTGAACATTAATGTGTGTTGGCAGTGTATGTACACATCTACCCTATAATGATAAAAATTCATGCAGTGGCTTTTAATTAATCTGTGAAAATAATATCCTCTTTTTCAAACCGAGCCATTCTCAGATGCCTGTGCATCACACTGACAGAGGCCACTCCCATGATAGTTGATTGACATGAGCATCTTACCTTAGACCCGCCTTAAATCAGCTGTAATAGTCCAACCTCTTTTGTTTTCGATGCCAAAGCAGGGGTGTAAGTTAGACAAGAATTGTGAAGGGAATGTGCCTCTCGATCTACATTTTTTTTTGTTTTGTTTTTATGAATCTTTGCAATCACCTTTCCTAATAATGTGCTAGTTAGCAAGTTTAGCAGCTAAATGCGGCTAAAGTAAACAGGCTCGTCACTCCACAAAGAGAAGAGAGGGGCGGGGTGAGCAGAGCTCATTAACATTTAAAGCAACCTCGACCAGAACAGGATGATTTTTGCAGAGCTGATTTTGGCAAAATAAAAAAGGTGTTATACTACCATTGAGAAATTTTAACCAAAGCATGTTATAAACTTAAAGAATCATATCAACTTGTGGAAAATGGGCATCCGATGACCCCTTTCACAAATGATTATTTTGATAATCGGTCGATTATTGTGGTGATTAATCGAGTAATCTGATAATTATAATTAATTTTTTTTGTGAATAAAAAGACCTAAGTAAACAAGAGCCTTTAAAATTACTTAAAATACATATATAATAGCAATGAAGCAATAATTAGTTAAAGTATCAAACGTAACTATGTTTTTTTTTTAACAAAACTGTTAAAATACATAAAGTATTATAAACTATAGAACTAATGTACATTACACATTATGACAAATGACTGCAGAGGGCGCCAACGGCCTGACGATTATTTTTACACTTACTGTACAATCTAATCCATGTTTAATACTGAAAATTTTGAAATTGCAATGAACAGTTAGCATATTGAAAAAGATACTGATGTATTCTCCTGTGTTTGCACAAGTTTATATACGATTTACCTTCTGATGAAATAGCGCACGTTGTGTTCCGAGACAAATGTTATAATCAACAAACTCCCAGCAATATGCAAAAATGGAGTTTGAGATGCTCACAAATGTAATGATAACAGTTTATGTGAAGCAAATTTACTAAACAGAGCTGCTCCGAGACACACGTACGTAACCTACAAGCACGTAAATAATTAAAGCGCATATATTAAACCTGCATCGCATATATTTAACAGAACCGTACCATTTGTTAATTCACAATATCATTATGCTTTATAATGATTTCCAAAGGTTTTAATACATCATGCATCTTTGCACCACTTCTGTTACTCGACATGAGCAAAATGCAATCGAGGATTTTTAAAAATCGAGTACTCAAACTGAATCGAGGAACAGAATTGCTGCACGTCTCAAAACATTTAAAAAATGTCAGCACCTGAAAGAGAAAAGCAGACATATGGATATAATCCACACAGTCATTTTTAAAGGGACAGCAACCTAATTTAGTTGCTGTTGTCTGAATCAACAAAAGAAATAAGGCATTAGAACCAATATTTCCTTACAGCAGATCTGCAGATGTGCAACAGAGGGATTCCTGACTCCTTTCTACATTTTTTAAACTCCTTGAGTTATCATGACAATAGTGACAGAAATATCTTTTTGTGTGTGTATGTGTACTGTTCCTTTAAGACATGATCCATAACATCTACAACCTTGGGTTACCGCTTGGTTGTGATGGTATCACAGACTCTGCTTTATCAACAGTTCCTTATATCCATTCAGCTCTCATCTTTTGCAATGCATCCACCAATGACAGAATTAATGTTTGTCTTTACAAAACAGCAAACAAACAAGCGTAATCTCCCATCTCAGCCAACACGAAAAATAAATAGAATTTGGCAGCTAAATCCACGACCAGCATCGCCTCTATTGAAAGAGGGGATAAATATTAGTTTGGCAATGGGAAATTGGCTGCACGACACTTTTAATAACATAGCTCTGGTTTTAAAGCCTAGTGAATTTGCTCTATAAATAAACGCCTGCAGACACACACACAAACACCAAGGAAAGTATAAGGACATGCTATATTGACAACTAGATCACTGCCAAATAAGTATACGTACATGCACGAGCACGCGCACACACATATTTAAGAAGGTCATTTACAGTTAGAAATACACAGCGACTGAAAATAAAGTGGCAGATACCACTTTTTATATTGATTTTTGTATATATACACATATATATATATATGACAAAAACATTAACACTGAAGTAAAAAAAAAAAAAATTACAAATATTATTAAAAATGTAAGTTTTTTTTGGAGGGGAACTTTTAATTTTAATTTTAATTAGCAATTTGTTTTAATTAATAGAGAAGTTCTTAAAGAGACAGAACACATCTCTCCCAGAAAATGTGCAAATGTGCACTTAAGTATCATTTAACATTAGATTTTGTAAAACAAACTTTCGTTCCTTGTATTTCATTACTCTTCATATCTGCCGAGGCATCTCTTTTTCAAACAGAAGCTATTTGCTTTTACATCCTTCAGTCTGCCGACGAGCGCTATTAGTGTGCAAACACATCTGCGTCGAGACCGGACAAACTCATCTCCAAAAAGACACATCAATTCATTACCAGTCTCGACCTCGCAGGGAATGCAACGCTGCCTCTGTGTTTTGATGCGGCCGATAATTGCACAAGAGTTTCGAACCCCTTTCCAATGAGGCTCTAATGGTCTGTTTGCAGCTCCGGCATTCCTTCAGAGAGAAGCGAAGGCCTAATAAGCCTGCATGCCTCGTGCTGCCTTTGCTTCAAAACAGATTATACACAAACACATCAGGGATCTAATGACTATTCAAGAAAATATATTCATATTGATCGAAAAAGCAGTGAAGTCCGATGCAACATTCATGAAGCGTGAGGAAAGAGATGTAATATACATACACAGCTATTTTATGAATAATTTTATAAAATATTATATATACAGCATATACAACAGGTGAATCAGTGTTTTTGAACAAATCAACCTGAGCAAACGATTCGGTGATTCGTTCCAAAAAGATAGTTGTTTGTTTCATTCCTGAATTAATCTTTGGCTGTATAAAATAAAATAAACATTCATATATACACTATACTACATAACGTACTGTAAGGGAGTCTTTTTATTAAAATAAAATAACACCCAGATAAAACACCAAAAATGGGTGGGGTTTAAGTGATTTTTTAAAAAAGGCTGAAAAATAAAATTCAATTAAAAATTAAATAAAATAAAACACTCTACAATAAAATAAAATAAAGCAAAATAAAAGATTTTTTAAAAAGGTTGAAAATTAAAATGAAATTTTAAATAAAATAACACTGAGAAAATCACAAAAAAATATACATCATTTTATTTGTATAATATAAAATCAAAACACCAAAAAATATATATATAGTTTTATTTTAAATAAAATAAAATCAAATAAAAATACAAAAAAAAAAAAAAATGAAAAAAGTACATTATTTTTTATTTTGGGAGGGATACATTCATATATACTACACTACAAAACTTACTGTTTTTTTCTGATTTTTTTAAATATTGAAAATAATATAAATATATATATATATATATATTTTTTTTTTTTTTTTTTTTTTTACAAAAAATAAGTGATTAAAAAAATACAAATAAAAAAAATTTAATTTAAAAAATGTAAAATAAAATAAAACAGACATATGTAAATATAAATAATAATATATATAAACAATAAAATAAACATATATATTACACTATATAATATACTGTAAGGGAGTGATTTTTTTTCTTTTAATAAGTGATAAAAAAAAGGTTGAAAAAAAAAAAATTAAACTAAATAACACTGAGAAAAAAAGCCAAAAATGGGGGGGTTGGGGGGTTATTAAATAGGTGATTTTTTTTAAAGTTGAGAAATGGAACTTACTGTTGTTTTATTAAACAAACTAACTAACAAATAAAAGGTTTATCTAAGCCTTTCAAAATACTTTGAATTTACACAACAGAAACAAGCCAGCAACATTATAATGCCACGCAGACCTCCTTCTGCAGCAAACGACAAATACCATCTCATAAAAGGGATTTATGCCGAATTTATTACTCTCCCTCTACTTTTTCGCTCTTGCTTCGGTGGCATTTCCGTCAGAATTGAACTCTAAAGTAATTGTGCAGATTTGCCAAAGTCATCCTTCATGAAGTTGTTTACGCATTTCTGCGAAGAATAAAAAGCTTCCAGTTGTTCCTGAGAGGTGCACTTTTCTTTTTAAAAGCTGATGGCTCCGTCTCAAAGCTATGAGAAAGGAATTCGTCCTTCACTCACAACAACAACTGCAGTGATTCTGCTGAAATAAACAACAACTGCTAGCCAGAAATCATAAATACTGCTCTTTAAACTTTTACCCTGTGTAGTTTCTGTACTTTTACACATTTACCGTCCCACGGTCAGACTTTGTGTGTGTTTGTGTGTGTGTGTGTGTGTGTGTGTGTGTCTTTGTGGGGAAAATGGCTTTTTTCCTCTGTCCCTTTCTATGGCTAATGGTACATGTAGAATGGGAGCCATTAGGTGAAGCTGTGGACTATGGCAACACCTATTCAATGGCACTCCGATGAGACGGCCTCGTCTATCACTGCTCAGCCAGGGCCACTCACACAAGGTCAGTTCGTACTAATGACGCGTGACCGCTGCCTGCCAGAGAGAGAATGAGAGAGACAAGAGCACTACAAAGACAGGGTTCATGATATGAAAGCCACACATCAAGTAATGGAGAGAAATGAGAAGGTGAAAACAAAATTACAGAAGGATTATTAGATTTATCATTGGATAAATTATCTATGAGATCTTCATAAGTGCTTGTGGAAATGACAACCTATCCAGAGGTCAAAGGTCAGCTGTGTGGACAATCTAGACCAGGGGTGCCCAAACTCGGTCCTGGAGGGCCGGTGTCCTGCAGAGTTTAGATCCAACTTGCCTCAACACACCTGCCAGGAATTTTCTAGTATGCCTAGTAAGAGCTTGATTAGCTGGTTCAGGTGTGTCTAATTGGGGTTGTAGCTAAACTCTGCAGGACACCGGCCCTTGAGGACCGAGTTTGGGCACCCCTGATCTAGACTCTCGCCTTTGAACTAACCCTGCCCCATGAAATTGCTTAGTTTTTATATTGAACAGGGCATTTATCTCAATTTTAGTCAGATTCATCATATACTCAACCTATTGTCAATTTGGCAGAACATAAAAGAAAACATTTGAAGAATGTCAGAATTTCTGCTTCCCATTGACTTCCATTGTATGGACAAAAAAATACAATGGAAGTCAATAAGAATGGAAACTCTTTGGATACCAACATTCTTCAAAATATCTTCTTTTGTGCTCTCCAGAAGAAAGGACTTTTTCCACTGGATGAAGCATTATTATTAAGGACATAACAATCACAATACGATATGATTCACAATAATGTTTTTTTTCACAATATGTTTTTAAATAAAATTAGATTTAAGACAAATTATAATTGAAAAGACGTGCTTTTATTTCTTGAACAAAATTCTGAATGTTTCTTGTAAAACTGTAATATGACAATTTAAAACAAACCACAAATCAAATATATAAATAACACAAATAAAAGAAATCTCTTCATATAAACAAACTAAGGTTTTGTCTGTGCTCTTTCCATTCAGTTACATGACAGGGCTCTATGCTTACTTTTATTTTTAGGAGCACTTGTGCTCTTAACACAAGTTTTAGGAGCACAGTCAAATTTTTAGGAGCACCTTATAATCTGATTAAAATTTGCCTTCCCATTACGAGGTGATATTTGACTGCTTAAATTGAATTTAAGGGGTAATTTTGTTTTTACCTTTGTAATGGCATTTTTCTAAATGTATTAAAAATATACCATCTTTTAAGTCAAATTTTTTTTAAATTATATTTTATAAGCTTTTTAAATTTTACAATTAAAACAACAGAATAAGAACAAGTACAATAAGAAAAAGTTACCATTCAAATTAAACCAGTATTAACAAAATTAATTTGTAATACAGAGGTGGCATGAGTGCAATCAAATTCATAAATTCATGTTGAGATTAAGGTTTTAAATATAAAATTTTGAATATATAAATATTAAATTATTTAAATAATTGAAAAAGACACTTTAAAAATGAAACTAAAACTGCCAGTAGGTGGCAGCAAGTCACCGAAAGCAAGTGTTTTATGAATGGGTAACTGATTCATTGACTCACTAGATTTGTTTAAAAACATACATTCATTGATAAAAACACAGCTGTGTTTGAATGGAAATGCGCAGCGGCTCAGTTTCAAACTGTTTCAAACTGTTTTTGTTGACGAAATAGCAAAATCAGGCAATAGTGTTATAGTCAGACAACCTAAGTCACTTAATATTAACTTCTTGTTTATTTAACTGTTGTATTAAATCAATATCTCATTTACAAACTTCCTTAAAAATCATTAAAAGCTGTCATCATCTTAGTTCATCGCAATCTCACAAAATTCCATTATAATCAACAAAGCTCTCTACACTGCACTATTAATATCTTATTTATCTCTTATTTTCACTCTCTCTACACTTTGTTTATGAAAGAATTCGTGAGATATGTCTGTGATACATTACTCAAAGTTGCAAAAACACGTAGAAACCTTTGAAGCTCCCTTTAGCAGAAAAACAATGCCGATCGGTTTAGTTGCACTGGTGCTCCTAAATATTTTTTCATAGTTGCACACAGTAGTTTTTAGCACGCGCGACTGAAATTGTCGAGCTGTAGAGCCCTGCATGAGCAGTTTTTATTCTAAATTAGTAAAATTTCAAAATCTGAAGCAAAAACACAATGGTCTGACTTTAACTTTGTGAAATTATGCTACATAAAACATCTCAACGAGACAAAGTGGCTGAAGGAGAACACAAATTCACCCTCTGCCAGCAGGTAGCGCTTATGGAACAGCAATAATACAGCATTTCTGTAAACAAAGCAGCACAATGCTTATGAACACTGTTTTAAAGAGGAACAATTATGCCTCTTTTTACAAGATGTAAATCAAGTCTCTGATGTCCCCAGAGTGTGTATGTGAAGTTTTAGCTCTAAATATCAAACAGATAATTTTTTATAGCTTGTTAAAAATGCCACTTTTAGAAATGAGCCAAATGTGCCGTTTTTGTTGTCCTTTTAAATGCAAATTAACTGGTGCTCCCGGACCCCCTTTTCAGAAGAGGGCGGAGCTTCAGCAGCAAAAACAAAACAATACAATCTCACGCACTGAAAATGTCACTAGAAGTGTTCTAGTCTCATATGTTTGAACTAGAACTGTTTAAAATTCAGCCATCTGATTGTACGGTGCATAATAATTGTGTGTTTATGAATAAAAATAACGACATAGCTGGTGTCACAGTCCCATCGTGTGCTATCACAAATTTAAAAGTCCCACTTGTAATTATGAGCTCGACAAATTTCTGATCATTCTGGTAGCACATGAAGGTAGCATCAGTGAAAACAGGCAGAGTAGAGACTTCAGACTTAGACTGAAGCTTACGTTTGCCCACGAAGTGTTGGTATTAGCACGTACTTTAGGTACTACTGTATTCCCTGTCGTGTGACTTGGTTCTCCTGGGGTCATTTAGTATTACAAATTCTAAGTAAATATAGCATGGTCCCTTTAAAAAGCATATAGAGGTAGCAGAGATTTCAGGACCACGGACAGCTGCAATATGTGGATTTTTGAAATCTAGCTTTGTATTATTGAAGTTATGACATTTCCTTATAAATAAGTGAATATAAAAAATAATGTTGTCTATATAGGTGAAGGTCAGCGTGATCTTTGTAAAATGTCAAGTCAAATTTTCTTCGGGATTGTGTTAACTTGTTTATCCATTTGTTTTTGCTTGGAGCATTTTGCAATGACCTGGATGACTGAGAATTTTTTAAAAACAACATATTACAATATGCTCCATTTACTTAATCTAAAACGGAACCAACAAATGGGTAAACAAGCACAGATGAAGCAGAACAAAATTTTGTGATGTAAAAGTAATGTTTTATTGGCATTATCATTTTGGCATTATTATGATTTGGCATTATTGCAACATCATGTGCATGTTTTTAGCAAGCAACCACATTTTCCTATTACATTACAGCTAATATTCCTTAAAACTGTTATAGTCCGGAGCGGACGTTCATGCGCGAAGCGTTGGTGTTGATTCCTAAACGTATGGGGGCTTTACCAATTGTTATTCTGGGACATTTCCTTCTAAAATGAAAGAGTGCCCTCAGCTACTCAGATGGAACTTATCTCTACAATAGGGGGAAATCTGGAATTGCGTACTCAGAGAGAAATCAGAGTTATAATTTATCAGAATTATCAAAAAATGAGTGGGTGGATTATAACCATTATAGGCTGTTTTTTTCCCCACACATTGTGGCCACACAACGGCGTTCAAACAACTTATAAAAGCAATTTTTTGCACAACAGATTCCCTTTAATATACATTATACAGAGTCAAGATGAAAATAAAATATCATCTAAACTTTTCTTAAGACAGTCAGTTCCCTTCAGGGACGAATTTATATAAACTTCTACCCCCAGCTGAATTGCAATTGGTTTAATTTCTCATATTTGTACCAATTTTCAACCAACTCACGGTGCATTGTTACTAGAGTTGGGTATCAAGAACCGGTTCCATTTTAGAACTGGTTCCAAATTTCTAATAACCAGGTATTCGATAAGACGCATTTCGCTTCCGCTTAACGATTCCTACGTTCGGATTTAAATGTGATTTTAAAGTTTAAAATCAAAAGTTTTAAGCGCAGGAAGGGATAGAACAGCTGTTTGGAGTCTCATTTTGATGGCACCCATTTACTGCAGAGAATCCATTGGTGAGTGATGTAATGCATGTAATGTAATTTCTCCAAATCTGTTACAAAGAAGAAACAAACTTATCTACATTTTAGATAGCCTGAGAGTGAGCAAATTTTTAGCTAATTTCCATTTTTGGGCGTACTATTCTTTCAGTGTAAAGTAGCTATGACATACAAATCACTGCAACAGATTGTTGCCAAGCTTATCTTTTCATACTGCTTCCCAATTCTATCACTCATAATAACCAGCTGTCTCCTTTAAACATTTCCATCCACTCCACTGCAAAAAACTGTTAAAAAAGAAGTCAATCAGGTGCACATGATGTCATAAATGAACAGTATTGTGATGTAATTGCAAAGCACTGACAGAAAACATGCCTACATTTTGAATAATCTCACTGCTGTCTCTCTCTTTTATATCGTTTCCTTCCTCACAGCATTATTCCTAATCACAGTTTGAACTCCCAAAAGACTCTTGCCTCTCTTGGCGCGTACACACGCGAACGTGCCGCTGATCTGCAATGTGTTTCACGCCTCCGTATGACTCGAAAAGAAGCACACTTTTGTTGCGCAATTATTTTCCTGAGGAGCGGAACACAGCGGCGCGAGACGTGAAACAAAACAGGTCCTCGCTGAATTGATTGGCAATTATGATAAACTGCCTTAATTACGGGGCCTAGCTCTCCGGGGGATATTTTGAGGGAGGTCTAGGTCTACAAAGCGACAGCTTTTCACTCGTTATTCTGCAAAAAGCGCCGTCGCCGGGGGTCCCTTACCGCTGGAAGCACAGCTGGCGAAGGGTGACAAGGGAGACGCTTTGAGAAGAAAATACAGACAGTTTTACATATGCGCAAGCTAATTGTGTGATTATAGAGTGTCTATAGACTTCTCTGCGAACGGCCTACCAGCCCAAACTCTGATGATGTATTGTAAACATACCCCGAGCTTACAAACAATGGCATATGCAGTTTAGCCAAGCACGTGTCGGAGCATCAGCATGCATCGCTACTTTTTATACATAGTCATTTGGTGTAATTAGCTAAACACAGCACGCGCAGGTTGCTGTTGGGATGATTGCAAGCATACTGTCAAATGAATAAGGCTCTTGAAGGAAACCCAAGAGGGTGATATGGCAGGTGTCTGCCATTATGTAAAAAAAAGTCAATCTAATATGAATGAAATGAGTCATTTGTTCTAAACAGTTAAACCTTATTCTGTGAAAGTGATTAGCACGAATTTTAGATACTGCTTTATTCCCCGTCATGTGACTTGGTGCTCCTGGGGTCATTTAGTATTACAAATTATAACTAAATATTGTATGGTCCCTTTAAAAATCGTATTGAAGCAGTGGAGATTTCAGGACCACGGACAGCTGCAATATGTGGATTTTTGAAATATGGCTTTGTATTATTGAAGTTATGACATTTGCTTATAAATAAATGAATATAAAAAATAATGTCTATACAGGTGAAGGTCAGCGTGATCTTTGTAAAATGTCAAGTCAAATTTTCTTCGGGACTGTGTTGACTTATTTATCCATTTGTTTTTGCTTGGAGCATTTTGCAATGACCTGGATGACTGAGGATTTTTTAAAAACATTATTACAATATGCTCCATTTATTTAATCTGAAATGGAATCGACAAATGGGTAAACAAGCACAGATGAAGCAGAACAAAATCTAGCATGATGTTAGCAAGCAACCAAATTTTCTTAATACATTACAAATAATATTCCTTAAAAATGTTAGACCCAACATGTGACATCATTTTGACCCTAGCAGTTAAAGTTATATATATATATTCAAATGAGCAAACAAATAATTTTATATTTATTATATTATATATTTATATTTATTATACAGTTAAATTTGAAAACGTATAGTTCCCTTTAGAGCTGTCGAACGATTATTTGCGATTAATCCAAAATAAAATAATATATAATATAAAACAATATACACAAAAAAGTGTGTATATAGTAAAGATTATATATACATATATATATATATATATATATATATATATATATATATATATATATATATATATATATATATATATATATATATATATATATATATATATATATATATATATATATATATATATATGTATATATATATATATATATATATATATATATATACATATATATATATATATATATATATATATATATATATATATATATATATATATATATACATATATATATATATATATATATATATATATATATATATATATATATATATATATATATATATATATAAAATATAACATTTTCTTTTCTTTTTTTATAAATAGATACATGTATGTGTGTATACACACAAACACATAAACACACATTTTTATTTTGGATGCGATTAATCGCAATTAATCATTTGAAAGCCCTAATATGTGCAAAACTTAAAACCTCATAATAATGTATAGAAAGCTAAGCATGCATTTATGAATGCATAAATTCTTCTAAAGCTGAAAATCAACATTTTCTCTCAAGGTTAATCACATTTCACTGGCCATGTTGTTAAAAAAATAAGTAGTCAGGCTCTATTTTATACACTATTCATTGAAAGTGGCACTTGAATTACATTATTACTGATTTTCACTCCTTTGCAAATTCTGATTTTTTTTTTTTCTTTCCCTTTTGAATACAAAGGTTTGGCATTAAAAAGACCAAATACGGTGAAATCACCATTTACACCTTGTCAACACATATCTCGCAAGACAACTACATACATATGCAGACAAGCACAGCCAAGTCATTTGGACACAGATAGAGACTGACACCCGCACACGGAGACGTCACAGATCAGCAGCAGCTGAGCACTGAAGGAATAATTGTGTGCATGTAAACATATGCAGAGCGGGGGAGAGGATAATCATCGGGCGGTTTTGATAAAGGTGCCGAGATAACCTTTTCCTTCCCTGCTTCGCATGGATGAACACGGAAAATAAGAAAATCTCAATTATAACCAGCAGAAAGCAAGAAAGACAAAAAATACAAAAGCCGCAATAGAAAAATAAAGAAACGCGATGAGAAAAAAAGGGTGAAGTTCGAGGAAAGTCAGATGCTACAGGCAAGCAAAAAAAAAGTATGCAAATTGAAATTCAGGTTCAGATTATTCTCCGAAGTCAAGAAAATAACTGTCTTTCACAAACAACTCATCTGCAATGCAATAAGGCAGGAAGTGGAAGATAATCTATATGCATCACGCTCATCACATTAACTGGTGTGATGTCAACATTTTCAAACAGGGATCTGATAAAACAACACATTATTAATTACACATTTTTTCATAAAGACTCAAAAAAACAAACATCATGCAAACTATGTAAAAATCTGCCTTCAGTTATAATGGATGCCATCAGAAATCTTTCTACAAACAATCCATTTTGCAATTGTGTCAATGTGTCAAAACATTGACACATCTGGACCTGTGGTTTTAACTAAAGTTTGTAACTCAAAAATGAGTCCAAGTTTCTGTAACTGTTGCAGAGAGCAGAAAAAAATGCAACCAACCACATAATTGTGGATAATTAAGATAAACAGGCTTGTCAACTCTTGAAAAAGGAAAAGAAAACGGTTCCTTATCTTTTGTTGATGTTAAAGGCCGTGGATGCAATTATTTTTAATTTAAGCTTATGTGGTTCATAAAAAAACATATAGTCAAAATAAAATAAACTTTAGTTTCCCAAAAGTATTGATTGACAGAGAGATAGAAATGTTGGTGTAAAAAGTGAATGACTATTTTAATATAAATCTTAAGTTTAGTATGAGTCAGCAGTAATTCTAACATCAAAAAACTCCACAGCACCCATAATCCCTTTTGCCAGAAAATCAGAAAGCAACTGAGGAGCATCGTGCAGACGGTGGTGTCATTTCTCAAAGAGATGGGGCGCATCTCATTATTGCTCTAGAATGTTCATGCCCACTCACCCACCCATCTGCTGCTGCTCTTCTCCTGTCCTGAAGGGGACAAACACAAGGAAAAAGTGGAAAACAAGAAAAATGTGGGATAATTCAATAAACCAAGACAGCTGAATAACTTTGGCATGCTGGAAAAAAAGACTTAATTGTTTTAAGGCTTTGTAGGCATGGGTTTTACTAAATCAGTTCAGTGTGATTAATTATTTCATGAAATACACGGCAAATAAATAAGTGATAAAATACAATTAATAGTACCCTCAACCCATACATAAATTCTGTAATTAGAACATTTCCTTGCATCTATGCCAGCGTAAATGCAATGTCTTTAACTTATCTTCATTTTGGGGCTTATCAGTGCAAATATTGCTGTAAGTAATCACGAGCAATTAATATAATGAATTTGATGAATTAATCAGCAAACCAGATTGACAGCCTAAATTATTATTACACATACACAGCATAACCAAGGTCTAATTGATGACAAACACTTATTAGATGGCCTAACATCAAAAACGGTGTTGTGTGGGTGTAAAAATATTGGTAGCATCAAATAATGTGATTAAGAGCGTATAAACTCAAATCTGAAGCAGCTCTGAGACACAAGGAAAAATACCAGAACAAAAAAGTGCTTGCTGAAGAGCTGGAGTCAAAGTGAAGCACAATTTCTGTTTGAAGTTTTAAAGAAAAAACAATTCAGACTTATTAATAAAACATGCTTCTAACAACATTTTTGCACTCCAAAAACATGCTATACATAAAATTCACAGCAGCTTTCAGCTGAAATGAACACTGGAGCCAGTAAAACACTAACAGCTTTTATTCCTTTTCAAGCAAATTATGATTATGGGTCAGATTATCAATTCATGAAGACTAACTTTCACATGCTTCCTTGCATGTTATCACCTCAATACATTTTTACCATAGTGCACAATTTGCAAACTAATGCATTTTTATGTAAGCATTTTATGTTAGCATCACATATCCATCTCAAGTAAACTTGGTTTAGGGTGAGGTTTAGTGTAGGTGTTACATTATTTTCAAACACAATAAACATTTGGGCATTCGAGTTCCTTAAAGGAGTCCACTTCCAAAACAAAGATTCACATATAATGTACCCCCTTGTCATTCAAGATGTTCATGTCTTTCTTTCTTCAGTTGTAAAGAAAATGTTGGAGAAAAACATTTCAGCATTTTTCTCCATATAATGGACTGATATGGTGCCCAGATTTTGATCTTCCAAAATGCAGTTTAAAATGCGGCTTCAAACGATCCCAAAAGCAGTTGTAAACGATCACAGCCAAGAAAGAAGAGTCTTACCTAGCGTAACGATCGGTTATTTTAATAAAAATAATACAATTTATATACTTTTTAATGCCAAATGCTCACCTTGTCTTACTCTGCCTGTTTTTTTTCCAGTTCATGACAGTTAGGGTATGTCGAAAAACTCCCATCTCATTTTCTCCCTCAACTTCAAAATCGTCCTGTAACACTGTTTTACCTTTTTTGTTAAGGGTATGTGATCTTTTTTGCATGTTCACTTTGCAAAGACTGGGTTGGTACTTCTGCAGTGATGTAGGATGAGTTTTTCGACATACCCTAACTGTCTTGAGGCAGAATACACAGAGTTCAGGGAGAGAAAGGCAAGACGAGCGTTTGAGATTAAAAAGTATTTAAATTGTATTTTTTTTAATGAAAAATAACCAATCATTTTGCTAGATAAGACCCTTCTTCCTCGGCTGGAATTGTTTACAACCACATTTGAGATTGTTTGAAGCCGTATAAACTTGAAATCATATAAACTTGCAATTGCGAGTTATAAAGTCCAATTTTGAGGGGAAAAAGACTAATATGTTTTCAGAATCGCAAGTTTATATCTCACAATTTTGAGAAAAAAAGTAAGAACTGCAATTTTATATATTACAATTCTAAGAAAAAAGTATGAATTGTGAGTTTATGTTTTGCAATTCTGACTTTATTTCTCAGAATTGCCATGGCATGGCAATACATTTTAACCTAAACATCATATATGCAACTCCATATGTATGGCTTTTCAAACATAGTAAACTTGGTAAAGCACTGGCTTCACAATGTGGAACAAGTCTGGGGAAACAGTTCAACAAAAGAGCTTAAAGGTGTTTAAAAACATGGCATGGTTGCATCAGCAAATGCATTTCCACTTCACTTTTCTTCTTCTCTTCTTCCTTAGGGTAATGGCTCTTCCAACATAGTAAACTTGCTCCGTAGCGCACCCGGTACAACATTTCCCTCGCAATGCGGAACAAATCTGGTGAAACTGATCAACAAAAGAGCTTAAAAGTGCTGTAAAAATATGGCATGGTTGCATAAGCAAATGCATTTCTACCTTGTTTTTTTTAACAGTATCGGTTAGGCTTAGGGTAAGATTTAGTGGAGGTGGTACATTATTTTCAAATGCGATAAACTCAGTGGGCATTTGTTTTCCTTAACTGCCGTAATATGTGCATGAACCAACCTGATAAAATGTTGTCACAGTCATGTTTATCTGTTCTGGAGAAAATTGAACATGCTTTTTAGGGCCACTCACAGGCGACGGAATATAATTTTTGCAAAAATGTCACTATGGGCACATATTTTTTATGAGCTTGGATTGGAAAACACGCTAATTTGAAAAGTGGAGCTGTTATGTGACTTAAGAGTATAACTCTTTTCATTCATTGCTTATGTAATTAGCATTTTAAGAGCCAGTTTACAAACTTAATTCTACAGGTTTCTACAAATGCCAAGAGTACATTGAATTTACATTTACTGACAGCAGCATTATATCTCATGAGCCTCAATCAAGGCTTGGACTTTCACAAACAAAAGAACCCCTTCACATGGTGAAGAAACCTCCTCACCTCCTTTTCTCCTCCCTCGTTTTCCCCTTTTCATCTCATTCACTCTCTCCCGATGTTTTTTTTTTTTTTTACAAAGCAACTAAGAGTGTCAATCTCTCCTGGCTCGATCTGACTGGGAACGCTTTGGCACAAACCTCTCATTCGTCATTGCAGAAGCGTTTTCTTTTTTCGCTTCTCGGTTCTTTCATTCTTCCTTTTCCACACCGCTCGAGGGCAACCTTATGCACCCAATACTATACTACTAGGAACTAATACAAAAACTATTTCTGCCCAGCACGACAGGGAGAGGTTGAAAGGTGGAAAGGTGTTTGGAGTCAACGAAATATAACCCAGAGTTGCGAGGGGTGAGATTGAAAAGTGTGACCCTGGCGGGCTACACCAGCTAGCACTGGAGTCTCGCACTGAGATGGGCATGTGTGAGCACGGAACAATGAGTGACGGCGGCGTTAGACAAAAGTGAAAAGCAAATCACTGGGGAATTTAAAATCAGTCACATTGTACAAGACACAAAAGTTCACATGCAGAGAAGTCCAGGGCGGTTTGAGGGTCAGTGAATATTCAGAGTTCAGTCTAGACTGTCTAGGATGTCTGAAGCCATGCTTTGATGGAATTCAGGAATATGGTTGACTTTAAAGAAACGTTGAACCATTACATCTGCAAGAATTCATTATGACTTATTAAATCTTTCAGGAGCGTAAAGTAAAACCTCAGTCTTAGCTTAAGACAAGCTCAAAGAAATTTTTACAAATCATTTTTTTGTTCTTTTTGTTTTATTTTGTGTTTAATTTTGTAAAAATTATAGCTATTCAAAAAAATAAACTATATTTAAATCTTTATTTAAATGTTTTGTATAGAATTATTTTTATAGACTAACACAAAACTATGGAAGCCCATTTCTTCCACTGAACAAAAAATAAAAAAGGTTATTGTGAATTATATCATAATTCCAACTTTTTCTTAGAATTTTGTGATACAAACTCGCAATTCTGACTTTTTTTCTCAGAATTGTGAGATATAAACTCACAATTGCAAGCTATAAAGCCAGAATGGCATGATATAAACTCACAATTATGAGAAAAAAAGTCAGAATTGCTGGCTTTTCAAACACAGTAAACTTGCTCTGTAGCACACCTGGTACAGCATTGCCTTCGCAATGCGAAACAAATCTGGTCAGACAAGGTTCAACAAAAGAGCTCAAGGACATGTAAAAACATCGTAAAATGGCATGGTTTAATCAGCAAATGCAGTTTTACCTCATGATTTACCACCCACTTTTATTACTTTTCAAGCAAATTATGATTACGGGTCTGATTATAAATTCATGAAAACTCACTTTCACATGGTTCCTTGGATGTTATCGCCTCAAAACATTTTTACCATAGTGCATAATCTGCAAATGAATGCAATTTTATGCACGCATCACATATCCATCTCCTTATGTATGAAGTATTTCGACTTTCTGCTCGAAATATTTCGACTTTCTTCTCGAAATATTTCGACTTTCTTCTCTAATTATTTAGACTTTCTTCTCTAATTATTTAGACTTTCTTCTCGAAATTTTAGTCTTGATATTTTAGAATTTGATATTTTAGAATTTAATATTTTAGTCGGAATATTTTGACTTTATTCTCTGAATATTTCAACTTTATTCTCAGAATATTTCGACTTTCTTCTGGAAATATTTTGACCTTCTTCTCGAAATATTCAGACTTTCTTATCAAAATATTTTGACTTTCTTAAAATTTTAGTCTTGATATTTTATCATTTGATATCTTATAATTTAATATTTTAGTCTAAACATTTTGACTATTCTCTGAATATTTTGACTTTATTCTCCGAATGTTTCGACTTTCTTCTGAAAATATTTCGACTTTCTTCTCGTAATATTTCGACTTTCCTCTCGAAATTTTAGTTTTGATATTTTATGATTTGGTATTTTATAATTTGATAATTTATAATTTTATATTTTTGTTGGAACGTTTCGACTTTCTTCTCGGAATGTTTCGATTTTCTTTTCGGAATGTTTCGCCTTTCTTCTTGTAATATTTCGACTTTCTTCTTGTAATATTTCGACTTTCCTCTAGAAATTTTAGTTTTGATATATTATGATTTGGTATTTTATAATTTGGTATTTTATAATTTAATATTTTATAATTTGATATTTTTGTTGGAATGTTTCGACTTTCTTCTCAGAATGTTTCGACTTTCTTCTCGGAATGTTTCGCCTTTCTTCTGAAAATATTTCGACTTTCCTCTCGAAATTTTAGTTTTGATATATTATGATTTCGTATTTTATAATTTGGCATTTTATAATTTGGTATTTTATAATTGAATATTTTTGTTGGAATGTTTCGACTTTCTTCTCAGAATGTTTCGGCTTTCTTCTCAGAATGTTTCAACTTTCCACTCGGAATGTTTCGACTTTCTTCTCGAAATTTTAGTTTTGATATTTTATATTTTGATATTTTAGTCTGAATATTTAAACTTTCTTCTCTGAATATTTTCTTCTCAGAATATTTTGACGTTCTTCACAAAACATTTTGTCTTTCTTCTCGAAGCATTTCGACTTTCTTCCCGAAATATTTCGTCTTTTTTCTCAAAATATTTCGACTTCCTTCTCGAAATCTTAGATTTTTTTTTATGTGGCACTAAAACGCCATCATAAGAATGCTTATCCATAAACAGAAACATACATTAGCCAAACCCTGTTTGTTTTACGTGTCAATTACAAATCATATTACAGATGCGTTTTCAAATTTTGTGCGTGCCAAACCGTGTGTGGAGAATGGTACAGTTCAATTTTTTTACTGAGAACCGTCGTACCCTAACTCCATATGTATGCCTTTTTCAACATAGTAAACTTGCTCCGTAGCACACCCGGTACAACATTGCCCTCACAATATGGAACAAGTCTGGTGAAACACGGTTCAACAAAAGAGCTCAAGGATATGTACAAACATGGTAAAATGGCATTGTAGCATCAGCAAATGCATTTTTTTTACCTATGTTTTTTCTTTAACAGTATCAGTTAGGTTTAGGGTAAGGCTTAGTAGGTACATTATTTGCAAACGCAGTAACTTCAGTGAGCATTCGATTTCCAACCAACAACATAAAATGTTGACACAGTCATGCTTATCTGTTCTGGAGAAAACTGAACATGTTTTATGACACCACTCAGTGGCGGCATAATATCATTTTTGCAAAAATAACCAAAAAATAAATAAATAACAGCATCACAAAACCAACATTTTATGTAAAATATAAATTTAAAAATGTCATTTTTGATTGCCACCCCTGTGTGTCCAGAATTTTAAACTTTTTGATTCCCTATTATCCTGAATTCTTTGAGCATAACTTTATACACCAATGCACAGTTTTGTCTGAAATATTCACCATTGGATCTGGACTGATGGAAACTCTGTAAAGAGTTGAAGAAAAGTGTGGTACCTTTTTGTTCAGTGTTATCTACAGAACAGGCTGCTGTTCCATAATTTAAATAAGTGCTTCCACTTAGTTGCAGAATACCAATGCCAAAAATCAAAAAACTACTGGCTTTCGAAACTACATCTGAAGCAGAGAGCAGACTGAAGGACTTTATTAATGATAAAAATTACAGACATAAAAGCTTAGCACCAAAGACTTATTGGAAAAGACGAGGTGTTTTAGCTCAACTTAAAACCTTTCGTGGTTTAACAACTAAAAGCCCAGAAGACATTTTACATTCCTAGTCAACAGTCTCTCTTATTTCTCTCTACGAATTCACTGCACTTTAGAACTGAACAACATCTTGGATAACTTAAAAATGAACGCTAGTTGTTATCTGAAAATGCATTAACACGATAACCTTTTAATCGCACCTTGTTTAAAATTACTTTGCAGTGAAGTTTATCTGGTGTGTCTGGTTGTGGTCCTGGTGGAGTGCTTGGTAATTAGCTAATCTGCCTAGTTGTGATTACGTTCGCTGGAAGAGAAAAAGCGGCGAGGGCGGGAGGGTGAGCTGACAGATTAGGGAAAAGTTGTGCGTCGGGAAAAAAGTTACTTTTCCAGCCCATGCTGGGATCACAACACTGGAAGATTAATTAAACTCGCCTGCCATCCCATCAGGTTAATTAGGGTTAAGGCATAATTAGGACACAATTAAAAAACTGGCACACAGTGAGGTCCCTCCATAATCGGGCAATATCTGAGCGTATGTGAGAGCACATTTGCATATTTGTGTGCGTGTTAGAGGTCTTGTTGCATATGAATGATTCAACCTTGCCATTAGGTCCCATAAGAAGGCTGCTGATGGTACCACTTCAGCCTATAGAAGCTTTGAGAGGCGGCCATCATTCCACCAAACAGGCCTGTGGGGTGCGACTAACACTTTGACTTCCTTTTAGCAATAAAGCTTCATGGTAGCAATTTCATCTGTGATTTAAAATGAACATCACCTTCACATATAAATGATGCTACCTTACGGGCTACAAATATTTTTTATCAGACATAGTTAGATAAAAGTATGCTCTCAGGCCCCAAACAAACAAACCAAACATGTTCAGAGAGAATTACATTAAACTTTTGCTCAAAAGCTCTAAAAAAATATAGTAAAACACAATAAAAGTAAATGAATTAATATATAAATAAAAAATAAAATTCTTATAATAAAATACATAAACATATATTAAAAATAAAATAAAAAGAAATGAATTAAATACAAAAAAAAAAAAAAAAAAAATCGCCACATGATAAATAGAAACATGATGGCAAAGCATTTCATTTATTTTATTACAATTTTTTTTTTTTATTTAAATACAAAAATAAAATCACCAGCAGATAAACAAACATGATGGCAAAGTATTTTTATATTTTATTTTATTTTATTTTCTGGGAGTTTCACTACATCAAACTCTAAATCTAAACAAGAAAATAAAAATTAATATAAAAGTAAAAATAAAAATACAATAAAACCTACTAAAATAAATGAAAAAATATAAAAAAAAAAAATGAAAATAATAAAATTAATAAAATATAAACAATAAATATAAATAATACATAATAAATAATAAATAACAAAACAATAACAATAAGGGAATAAATTAATTAATATATAAATAGAAAAATAGAATGATTATAATGAAATATATAAACAATAAATATAAAAAAATAAAATAAAAACAAATTTTAAAATACAACAAAGAAAGAAGTAAATAAATACAAAAAATAAAATAAAATAAAAAAAAGAAATCGCCACCAGATAAACAGAAACATGATGGCAAAGCATTTATTTTATTTTATTTTATATTTTATTTAAATACAAAAATAAAATAAAAATAAATCACCACCAGATAAACAAACATGATGGCAAAGCATTTTTATTTTTATTTTTATTTTTTTTATTTTAAGACATTTTCTGGGAGTTTCACTACATCAAACTCATTAAATCTAAACAATAAAATAAAAATTAATATAAAAGTAAAAATAAAAATACAATAAAAGCTTCCAAAATAAATGAAAAAATATAAAGAAAAATAAAAGGAAAAGAATAAAATTAATAGAATATAAACAATAAATATACATAATAAAATAAATAATGAATAATAAAACAATAACAATAAGGGATTCAATCAATTAAATTAAAATAAATCACTACCAGAAAAACAGAAATGTGATTTCATTTTTATTTTACTTCTCTTTTTTTATTTTTATCTATTTGTTTATTTAGGAAACATGTTCTGGAAGTTTTATAGGCACTGCTAAATCAAACTCATCAAATCTAAACAGTAAAATAATAATTACTTTTAAAAAGAAATAATAAAATAAAATAAAACATACAAAAAATAAATTCAATTAGAAATAAAACAAAACAATGAAATGAAAAGAGAATATACAAACAATAAATATAAAAATTTAAAATAAGAACTTAAATTTAAAAAATAAAATAAAATAAAAATAAATCACCACCAGATAAATGAAACGTTTTATTGTTGTTGTTGAAACCCAAATATAAACAATAAATTAAAACAATAAATTAAAAAAAAAACTAAATAACAAAATATAAATCAAAAACAAAAAAACATTACATCTTCTCACTGCATTACAACTTTTGCCTAAAAACTCTTAAACTAATGAAATAGTGTAGATAAAATATAAAATATTTGCCTAAAATACAAAATAATAAAAAATTAAATAAAATACAAAATGAATCTTTATAAAATATTAAATAGAATAAAAACCAAATAAAATAAAATGAAAAAAAAAATTAAATAACACATAAAAAAAAAAAAACACCCCAAAAAAATCAGACATGACGACAAAGCAATTTTGTTTTTTAATTATGTATGATCCTCCATATGAAAAAGGTTTCCCACTATGCATCTATGCATCCCAGCATGCAAATACGACCATCAAATCACCCTGCCGGACTGTAATATCCGAGCGCTGTGAAAAAGAGTCAGGTCAGGCTGAGCGGAGTAATTTTTCAGCTGGGTTTCAAGCAACCTTCATAAAGCTCTTAGAGCCCAGGCAGAGAAAATCTTACTCTGGGCCATTAGAGCGCTGTAAAGCTGACGAGACTTACACGTGTAGCGTTCTGACCTGACACAGGCCTCCCTCCAAACAAATTGCCCCCAATTTTGTGCCACCAAATGCGACCCTCGGATGTTCCCGTGACAAATTGGAATTGATTTGTGCCTTGGCTGGGACTTCAGGGGTCACGACCCACGGCTGCTAAAAACCATTCCTGTCATTAACATTCCGGACGCCCACCTCGCTGCCACGGCGACGAGAATTTCAAGGCATGAATAAAATCAATCACTATTTTTCTTTTTCTTTCTTCCCCTTCACACCCTCCAGATAACCACACACACAAACAGGCACACAAATACTTTCTATTTGGGCCTCCCCTCTGCATTTCAATACACAGCGCAGGCATTTTAATGGAAAAACATTATTCCATATGTAAAACTCACTTGAGGAATGTAAAGTACGCGCTCTGATAAACAGATGGCCAGCTCCGAGCTAAGAAATGCGAGGCCTTTTCAGAGATGTTTTTTGCTGTTTTTCCACTCAGCGTTTATATAGGGGAAGAGGTCATTTCTGTTATGCAGTATCTTTTGAACTTCGTAAAAATGTCAAACTTTGAAAAAATATGCCTTTGTCAAACTCAAGCACTTATTTTTTCTTAATTACTGCTTGCATTATTTACACGAAGGCAATAAAATGAACAGGATGGAACCCATTAGGGTTGAAAATAAATGGCTACAGTTAGTTACAGCTGAATGATTGATAAGCAGCTTGGATGTTTTTCATATAAACACTTTCTGAAATTTGATACTGTCATACCAGTATCTGCAGTCAAACAGTGTGGGATGTTCAGAGATACACAAACCAAGTAATCTTACAAAACATCCCAGAATTCATCAAATTCAATGCACATACTATTGAAAATTTTATTTCGGTGAAAAACAGCAAAACACAAGGTCAATTCCTGGAGGTTGATGTTGTTATGGAGCAGGCCTTAGATAGTTAAACCAATATTCTTAAGAAAACCCAATTTTATTGGAAATATTTTGATTAAAGAAGGGCAGGAAAATGTTTCATAATAAAAATAAATTATATCATAACGTAAACATGACTAAAATTGTTTACTTAAATGTAATAAAATAAAATAAATATTATTTAATTATCTCTGCATAAAAATTAACATATTACTGAAACATGACTTAAATGTAATAAAATGAAGTAAAAAATTAATTTCATTTAATTAAATTAAATAAACCACTAAAACTGAAAATGACCAGAAAATCACTAATTATTTAACTATTTCTGCATAAAAAATTACTTACATCAATACTTAAACATGACTTAAAATTGTTCACTTAAATGTAAAAGAAAAAAAAAATTACCAGTACGTCATCATTATTATTATTTAATTATCATTATCTCTGCATTAAAAATTCTTGTATCATTACTTAAACATGACTTAAATTGTTCACTTAAATGTAATAAAATAAAGTTAAAATTTCATTTCCACTAAAATTTCATAACCACTAAAACTGAAAATTACCAGAAAATCATTATCGTTATTTAATTACTTCTGCATAAAAAATTACTTATATCAATACTTAAACATGACTTAAAATTGTTCACTTAAATGCAATAAAAGAAAAGAAAAGAAGAAAAGAAAAGAAAATTACCAGTACATTGTCATTATTATTTAATTATCGTTATCTCTGCATAAAAAATACTTATATCATTACTTAAACATGACTTAAATTATTTAAATGTAATAAAATAAAATAAAATAAAATAAACCACCAACACAGAAAATTACCAGTAAATCACTATTATTATTTAATTATTATCTCTGCATAAATTTTTTTTTTATATCATTACTTAAACATGACTTCAATTGTTCACTTAAATGTAATAAAATAAACCACTAAAACAGAAAATTACCATTTAATCATTATTATTATTTAATTATCGTTATATATGTCATAAATAAATAAATAAGCACCACTAAATCATTATTATTAATATTATTTTTTAATTATTATCTCTGCATATGTGTTTTTTTTGTACACAGCAATACTGTTTATTGTATTCTGTCTGGAGTTTTTAATTAAAAAATGATTGGCTAAAAAATAAATTTCATTAATTTCATTATTAAAATTATTTAAAATTATTTTAATTAAAAAATAAGAATAATTCTTTAAAATCACTTACATAAATACTAAATCATCATTATTAATATTATTATTAAATTATTGTTATCTCTGCATATATGCATATTTTTCTACACAGAACTCTGACTATTATTTTCTATCCTGTCTTTGTAGAAATAAGTTTTTTGTTGTACTTCACACACAGTATTTGTACTTGACATATAACAAAAAACAACTTTGAAACCAAAAATGAGAGAAAATAAATGATGAATGCGAGAAAAATAAAAGTACATTTAATAATAATAATATGATTGAAATCTTTCTAATTTTCAAAAATGAATTGTGTATAAAGACCTAATGGAGGCATGTTTCTGCATTATAACATAATGCATGGCAGGAAAGGACATTAGAACGTGTGGCCAGAATAAGTCGATGCTAACGGCTCAATATGAAATTAGCCACGCCGGCAGGACATTTCTGCAGATGGCACGAATCTCAGTCCATCAAGTTCAGCTTCAGTGGATATCAATATCAGTCAGAGGCTGAAAGCAGCCATGTGCTCGGTGTTATTTACAGTGTGGGAGATAATATCAGCGATACGAGGCAGTGACCGGAGAAATGGACTGAAGGAGAGCCACTGATTTCTGTGTAATCAGTGATTTTACAGCCCATTAACTTCAGCCAACTGAGACCATGACTGGACATCTGCACAATGACTTGGGCGTTTTCTAGCTCCCCGTTTGGATGGACGCACGACCACACATGTCATCGCAGATGTCAGGTTTGAATAAACATATTCAAAAGAGTCCACTTTAACACTACACAATGAATTGATTTGAAAAAGGTGAGTAATAACTAGCCTTTTACCATTTTATGTGCGTTATTATTTGAAGGAGTGGAAGAAAGTTGTCACAGAGATGTGACAGTCATGTTCTCTGATGAGTTTGTAGTGTTGAGGGAAAAAAAACAGTTGAAGTGACTAAATGTTTAGAAGACAGGAAACATCTGGGATGATGGAGGAGTCACAACCCTAGAGACGCGAGCGTCATAACACTCATCGTGACGGGGCATTCAAGGTGACACCAGGTTGTTATGGTGACGAGCACTGAAAGTTTCAGCACCCCTCTTATGTGTTTGCTCACGCATTCGTGAAAATGCGTGTTCACAATAAGTCATCTGCTCTAGGTGGTAGCAGTGCTAACTCACAGAACAGAGTTGCTTTTTTTAATCAAATCAGCCTACTTTGATCCCGTCAAATTCTTAGTCCTTATATGTTTTTGACATGCACAAACCTTTGTTCAACAACCTGGCCAATGAGAGTCAAGCGAACCTCACTGTAGTTACTGTACAAGACACACCGGGTTGAATCTGTGGCCTAGCGATTAGCACATTTTGCACCCACGCAACAAGCTGGGATGCTAATGTGGCTGATGCAAGTTCAAATCTGGCTTGTGACATTTCTCGATCCTGTGCCACCTCATCACTTCCTGTCCTCTCCCTCTCTCTGCTATCAATAAATGTACCCAAATATTTTTTGCATTATTTTCGAGACAAATGAGCATATTTTACCTTCCATTTTATAGTATCAAAATACATTCTGACTTTCACCTTTACTATTTGCATTTTAAATGATAATAACAATTACAAAAATATTTTAATGTTATAATTTGAAATAACAATAATAATAAAAAATAGATATAATCGTTATAATTAATATTAGTAGTAGCAGTAGTATAGACAAATACATAAAAATAATAATAATAGTTATTATTATTATTATTATTATTATTATAAAAATAAAAATATTAAATTATTATTATTATTATTATTATTATTACTACTACTACTACTACTACTACTACAGAATATTTATAAACAATGTAAAAATTCATTATCATCAAGAATGTCTCATCATTGCTGCTGTTTTGAGGATAATAATAATAATAATACAATATTATCAACAAACAATATAAATAAAGTGTATAAAACAAAATACAAATTAATATTTTATTGTTGTTGTTGTTGTTGTTCTATTATGATTATAAAAATACAAATAATTCTTAATTCATAACATATTAATAATAATTATTAAACAAAATTATTATTATTATTTTTATTATTATTACATAGTTTATTTACAATAATAATTAATTATAATTAACAATTCTTTATTATCACTAATTCATCTCATTATTGCTGTTTTTTTATGATATTTTTTATTCTAATAAGACAATAATAATAATAATAATAATAATAATAATATCTATTATTATAATAATACAATATAATCAAACAATATAAATAGTGTATAAAACAAAATACAAATTAATATATAAAACAAATAATAATTTTATTATTATTAATTCTTGTTATACATTTCTAAACAACGTAAAAATATTATATAAATAATTTCATCATTGCTGCTGTTTTTATGATAATAATAAAAAATAAAATTTTATTATTATTATAAAAAGAAGAATATTTATTTTTTGTGTTGTTGTTACAAAATATTTATAAACAATGTAAACATAATTCATTATCGTCATCTCATCATTGCTGCTATTTTTATGATTAGGATAATATTAATTATAACAACATAAATATTAAACGTATAAAACCTGAATATAAACCTAAACCTTTCAAGTAAAAGCATTTAGAAATAAAAAATAATAAAAGATGCAGAAAAAAAAATCTATAATGCATAAATGTTAATAAAGGTTAATTAAAAAAAAAAAGCATATCATTTTTTAATTATGGAAATGAAACATTTAATTTTGATAAAAATAATGTCACAAAGCAAGAAAAATGTTACAGTCCTGTAATAAACTTCCTTTTCTAAAAGAAAACATATTTTAAATAGTTTTACATAGAAGAAAATATGTATTTGTTATAAACTTTTTCAAAAAATGTTGCTTTATTGGAGAAAAAAAAAAAAACACTGAGTTTGGTGTGAAATAGGACCTGGCAGAATTCGAGTGAATTAACATAATGCTCTAATCGCACTCAGGAAATGAATCCCTCTCATCATTACTGTGTATTGTGGCCAGTTAAACAGTGTCATCAAATGTCCTGGATTCAACCACACAGATAAAGTGAATCGGGGAATCACGATAAAACTGCTCAGAGGACCTGTCCTGTCCCTGCCTCTGAGGTAGGAACGCTCCTGAATAAACAGGTCCAGAGACAAGGACGAGTCCCACAGCTGGCCCGGTGCAGGTTCTGATAACTCGCTCTAATGCACCTTCACATTATGTTCAGAGATTCGGTGTGCATGTCGGGCGGTCCGCGGGTCTCCCCCGCAAGGAGGAGTGGGGTGGTACTGGTACAGGGCTGCGGGAATCCTGATAAGGGACTGGATAAACGTAATGAGGTTGTGGGTGTGTGAATTTTTGCTTACTCTAAACAGGGAAGGCGATTCGAAGCGTAGCCCAACAGCACCTTGGTTATTTGCTCTAGCAGCTGTGGCCTGGAATAACAATCAGGAGGTTTGTCTCGCAGTCAGAGCACACTGTCAGTGTGTGTGTATGTCACTCTAATCTGTCCGTGTGTGCTTGGTTAGTCATGAGGCCTATATTACTTTTGCCTTATCTGTGGTCCAAGCTGAACCAAACCTTTATGGACGTTATGGAATGTCAGAGGAGTGTGTGCGTGCGTTTATGCTTTAATGTAGCAATAAGCCATGCAATCACCACAAGCGCCAACAGCAACATGGAGCTTAAACTCAACTATCCTTCCAGCAGACTAATGAAGGAAAGCAAGCATGCACACACACACTTTTGATCAACAACTATGGTCCACAACACACTTTATAGTTAAGCCATTAAGCAAGACGCTCTATCCAGAAGTGGTTAAAATGCTAAAATGTTTCATGTAGGAAGGACGGTTCACACCAAGTGTGCTTCTGTAAAAAATAAATATTTTTTTCTATCAAAATGATTTTTATAGTCTAGTACTTGGAAGCTGATAACACATTTGTGGTCACTCTCTTCATGGGCAGTGGGTTTTTGAATTGATCGAGCCTCCAAAACAAACAAACAACAACAAAACTCCAGTATTCTGGACTTGATGTGATGTGATGTTTCTTTTAAAAACATGTTGTTGTTTTTTCCCAAGCCAAAACATCAGCCTTGGTGCTGTGGTAGCCTACATATAAGGCAAGTAATAGAAAGCTAATCGCAGAATCCAATCATAAAAATTAAATTTATAATGTGGAATATCATGCATTTGCCAAATTTGGGATGAATAAATCAAAAGTAGGTCAATACAATTAATTAAAACATGTGTCTGTAAATATTAAGCCGCAAAAAATCCATTTAAATATGAATCTTGCATGTTTTGTGCTTCTGTGTGAATGGACGGCGCAGACACACGGTTTCGTTTACTACACACACTGAAGCGTGCTTCTGCCACCTTAATATATGTCAAAATCAGCCCTATGAAATCAGTTTTATTTTTTCCAAATTCTTTTTTCCATTTAAATTTTTCTGGATTCCATTTTTTTTCCATTTTAATTTTTATCAACTCCTTTTTAATGGTTAAATAAAAATTAATTAATCAAAGAGCATGTCTAATTAATTAAAATCATGAAAATTATACAATTTCACATCAACTTAAAGGTTTAATAAAAATGACATGTTTAGAGCCCTATGAAATGTTTTATTTTTTCCTCACCATTTGTTTTATTGTTAGCAAATTCTGTTTTAGCATGTTTAATTATTTGAATGGATACTTTTTTATAATTTATTCAGATTTATTCTTAAAATAGCCTTTTTTTACCCTCAGAAATTCTGTGTTGTGTATTTAAAATGTTCTGGTTATCAAATGAAGGCAGAAAAAAAAACAATTATTTATCTTTTAATTATTGAAAATTAAGCAAACTTTTTTGGCAAAAAAAGGGGAATTTACTATTAAAATTAAAACATTGAAGAAATGTTGTGTGATTATTCCCTAAAAAATAATGTTTCATTTTAGTATTAGTAGTAGTAGTAGTAGTAGTAATTGTAGTAATATATTTCTGACACAATGTCTTCAAGTTAAACCAGACTTTTATTTTGACGGGGTGCCATGTCTACCTTTACATTTCTGTGTATATATGATATGACACTAGTTTTCCTAAAATGGAAAGGTCAAATCCTGAAATCACCGCAAGGCTTCAGTGTGTGAAGTAAACAAAACTGCTCGCCTGCTCCATTCATTAAAACAGAGACACACAGAACATGCAGGATTCACATTTAAATGGTATTTTTGCGGCGTAATATTTACAGATACTAGTCCATATTGCGGTTTGATTTAAGTGTACTGACCTACTTCTGATTAATTCATTCAAATGTTGACAAATTCCGTGACATTTCATTTTCATGACTGGACTCCACAATTCCATCCTCATTTTCCGCATCGCAGAAATCATAGGGCCCTATATACGAGTACATGAACACATAAACAATCTCTAGAACTGCTCTGAGAGTCACTACATAAGCATTTGACCTTTTTTTTTTTTTGAGAAAAACTAGCATCATATCATATACAAACAGAAACTTAAAGGTCTTCACAGCAATCTGTCAAAATAAAAGTTTGGTTTAACTTGAAGAAACTGTGACAGAAATTTGACTTAATGTAACAATAGTACGACTAAAACATTATTCTTTAAGGAATGTTTACTAGAAAAAAAATATTTACCAGATTTTTTTTTTTTTACAAGAAAAATGTAAACACAACACAGTATTTCTGAAAAAATAAAAATAAATAAAATAATAAAAAAAAAACAATTAATTAGATTAATTAGTTATGATGCTTAGATTAATTATTAATTAACTGCTTGAGAGTATTAAACTATAATGAAATCATTAAAATGGAACCCAGAAAATTACTGGAAAACTTGGTAAAAATAAAACTGAATAAAATATAAAATATATTTCAAATATATATATAAAAAATAAAATATATTTCATAGGGCCTTTAAAATGTAATTGTTAAACTTTTAATAAATTAATGTTAAATTGTGAGGGTTTATGATTAATGTATTTTACTGTAGCCACAGTCTAGAAAAATTTAAATTAAAAAAAAAAAAAAACACAGATTCCAGAAAAAAATTTAATTTGGGGGAAGAAAAAATAAAACTTTTGGGTCCTATCTTTATCCAGTTACAATGTGATCTAAAGTAATAATTTCATCATCTTTACCTCTTAAAATTGTTATGAAATGGAAATTCATCCTGTTTATTTTATAAATGCGTATTAGTAACCTTATTGTGAATGATTCATTCATGAATGTTTCATTTTATTCAGTTATTTCATCACATACTTTCTGATGCCTTCTTACAATCGACTACAAGCTCACAGTCAGATCTGCCTCCATCTAATCAACAGCCGATGGTGATGACCAAGTCCCCGGCCTTTTTTCTTTTTCAATAATCCATATTACTTCATGAAAGTCACAATATAGAAGAAAAGATCCGTCACTACTTCCTTATATTTTTGTCACTAAATTCAGAAACAAGTATTACTAGTTTGAGGCAGTAGATTGACATGCAAAATCCAAACTGTGATTTTCCATACAATGACAGCATATATGGACTGTCAATATCTAAAAAGAACAGAAATGTACCATAAAAGTAGTCCATATAACTTGTGCACTAATAATACAAAAAAAACAATAATAATAATAATAATTATTATTATTATTATTATTACATAAAATGTAAAAAAAAAAAGTATGTATTATATATTATATTATATATAACATATTATATATGTTTTCTTATTTTGATGTAAAATACACTATGCACTATAATCCAAGTCTTCTAAGTAACATAATAGTTTTGTTGTGACAAGCAGACTAAAATGTAGTTACTTCAATTCCCTATCCATAGCTCATATCTTATTAAAAACTAATTAACCATCATGGCTGTGTTGGGAGGTTGAATCCTGCTGAAAAGTTCAAAACATGTTCAATAATAAGGTTCATGTACAAAAACCTTAAAAAGTGTTTTAGACACACACTCTTAAAAGTTCATATTTCAAGTTCACTAACTATAATGAATCAAAAATAATTAAATAAATAACTCCTAAAAATGAAACCCTCTGGACAGCAGCAGTCGTTTTAGAGTTGTAAGCTAAAGTCTACTCACCGAAGACCCCGCTGTAAGCCAATTCATCCATGTCGGAGAGACATGTAGCTCAGAAATCTCTTAACAAAAATGTTCTCATGGAAAGGTTCATAGAGTGGGATAGAGAGAAACTTGTGGATTAGGTTGCCCAGGAAAACCTGGAGGGCAAACACACTCTAACAGCCTTACGCTTGAAGAATGCTAAACATATCACAGACTGAGTTTTTCTCTCTTGGGGAAAGAAGCTGGAGTACATATGAATATACAACTTGTTTTACTCTATTTATAGATCTGCACATTTTATGATTAAGCCTTCAAAAAGACTTTACAGAATCTAGATGTAGGTTCTCCTTCCAAACAAAGATGGCAGAACATGTATGAAAGCTTGTTTCCACCACTGAATAAAAAAAAATTGTGATTTTGTAAAAAAGTTATTGCGGCTTTTTCTCTCACAATTCTGACTTCTCACAATTCTCGGAATTGTGAGATATAAACTCACAATTGCGAGTTATAAAGACAGAATTGCAAGATACAAACTCACAATTCTGACATTTTCTTAAAATTGTGATATAAACTTACAATTGTGAGTTATAAAGTCAGAATTAAAGTCAGAATTGCAAGCTGTAAACTTACAATTCTGACTTTTTTCCTCAGAATTCCAAAATAAACTCACAAATGAGTTATAAATTCAGAATTGCAAGTTATAAACAAACAATTCTGACTTTTTTCTCAGAATTGCATGATTTAAACTCGCAATTCTTACTTTTATATGAGTTTATTTCACGCAGTTCTGACCTTTTTTCTCAGAACTGCGAAATAAACTTGCAACTGCGAGTTATAAATTCAGAATTGCAAGCTATAAAAGGTACAATTTGGACTTTTTTTTCCTGAGAATTGCTAAATAAACTCGCAATGGAGTTATAAATTCAGAATTGCAAGATATAAACAAACAATTCTGACATTTTTCCCAGAATTGCATGATATAAACTCGCAGTTCTGACTTTTATATGAGTTTATTTCACGCAATTCTGACTTTTTTTCTCAGAACTGCGAAAACGTACAATTTTGACTTTTTTTTCCTCAGAATTGCAAAATAAACTCGCAACTGAGTTACAAATTCAAAATTGAAAGATATAAACAAACAATTCTGACTTTTTTCTCAGAATTGCGTGATATAAACTTGCAATTCTGACTTTTAGAATTTATTTCACGCAATTCTGACTTTTTTCTTAGAACTGCGAAACAAACTCGCAATTGCAAGTTATTAAATCAGAACTGTGTGATATAAACTAGCAAATTTGAGTTATAAAGTCAGAACTGCAAGCTATAAACTTACAATTCTGACTTTTTTCCTCAGAATTGCAAAATAAACTTGCAATTGAGTTATAAATTCAGAATTGCAAGTTATAAACAAACAATTCTGACTTTTTTCCTCATAATTATGTGATATAAACTCGCAATTCTGACTTTTTTCTCTGAATTGTGTGATATAAACTCACAATTCTAAATTTTGTATGAGTTTATATCACGCTATTCTGACTTTCTTGTCCTCAGAATTGATATAAACTCACAACTGCAAGTTATAGTCAGAATTGCGTGATATAAACTTGCAGTTGTGAGTTATAAAACTCAGAATTCTGACTTTTTTTCTCAGAAATGCAATATAAACTTACAATTGTGAGTAAAAGTATGAATTCTGACTTTTTTCTTGCAGTTGCGAAACTAATTGTTTCTCGCAATTCAGACTTTTTTTCTTAGAATTGTGAGATATAAACTCACAATTGCATGCTATAAAGTCAGAATTGCGAGATAAACTTCACGAGTTTATATCTCACAATTCTGATTTTGTAACTCATAATTGGGAGCTTATATCTCACAAGAAAAAAGTCAGAATTGTGAGCTAAAAAGTCACAATTACCCTTTTTATTTTTTATTCAGTGGTGGAAACGGGCTTCCATAGAACATGTCCACATTTAGGATAAGACGTGTGATGTTTTTGTATGACTTCAGAAGACTTAATATAGCAAATTCATAATGTATAAAAACAAAATGATATATCTGCATATATAATAGGATGTACCTTTAAATACATTCATCGTCTACAGGTAGTTGCACGACTGTATTGTTACAGACATAATGTTCAGTGACCTCCAGCTTCTGTTCTGTTGTGGTCCATTATGAACTAAAATCAAATACATTTAGTTTATCATATGAAAGGATAATGGGAATGTACTGCTTCACTAAGAGGCATTTTACATCAAGGCCTTTAGTATGTAGGGTTAGTATTGTCAGGTACATTAGCTTTTGTTCAAAGTGTCCACTGGCTCATTGTAATTCTAGAGCTGTATAAGGCAGCGTGATTATGCTTGTATCAGAGAGAAGATGCAGAGATTAAGCAGAAGCAGCCAGCGGCTTTTAGCGGCTGTTCCTGTGGGCGTTCAGTAAATGTTTATGGCGGGCATGCTGAAGCTCGGACAGACAGTCGCATGAGACGAATTGCTGAGAAGGAAATGATAACGGCTATGTCAGCATTGTTCGTGAGGGATTGTGTATGTACAGAAAAGTATTACTTCAGCTTCTGCAAACCTAATATATATGATGACTCATCACCAGTTTTCAAAAAGTGATCTGCATATTATACAGTGATGAGAGAATGATGGTTCATAAAGACCCGTCTGAGCACAACATGAAGACATTTTAATGAGTCCCCGCAAATTGCGCTGTCAAACTTCACACAAAGTGAATGAGATGCAGCTCTTACAGTTAAAGTTTTGAACTGAAAATGAAAACAGAAATAAAGTGAAAATGAAAAAAAAATAATAACATGGAAAATAAAAACGTTGGGGGGGGGGAACTCAATTTAATAGAATGTAACTTTTTTCTGTAAAATACAATAAAATAAAATAAAAACATTAAAATACATTCTACATAAATAATATAACTAATACATAACTCTGAATACATTTTATGGAAAATAAAATAAAATAAATCAAATTTCTGGACAAACCAGTATTTTAATAAAAATAATGTACATTTTAATTCTAAATGCATTTTATGGGGAAAAAAATTAAATTAAATTAAATTAAATCCAGGGACAAATCCATATTTTAATTAAAAAATTATTCTGAATACATTTTATGGATAATAAAATAAAATATTTAAAATAAAAAAAAAATAATAATTATAAAATATGCATCAGAGGAGAGGGGGCAGATTCAAACATGCACTGCCTACATGAGCACCAAAGCTCAATGTGTTGCAGCACATGCTTTAATCTCTAGGACTGCAGAGGTTCTAAGACAAAGTAAAATTTGAAAATTTGTAAAAATAAAATAAAATTAAATTAAAATACCAGGCCAAATTAGTATTTTAATAAAAAAAAAAATTCTGAATGCATTTTATGAAAAAGAATAAAAAAATAAATAAATAAAATAAAAAACATTAAATCCAGGGACAAATCAGTATTTTAATAAAAAAAATAACTCTAAATACATTTTAATAAAATAAAATAAAATTAAATTAAATTAAATTAAATTAAATTAAATTAAATTAAATTAAATTAAATTAAATTCCCTGGACAAATCTGTATTTTAATAAAAAACAATTCTGGATGCATTTTATGAAAAAATAAAAATAAAAAAGGTTCTAAGACAAAGTAAAAAAGAAAGTTTGTATGTAAGTGTTTGTTTGATCAGACTGTGGATGCAAGAACAATTGCAAGAGTGTTAATCTATCACAAAATACCTGGAGCACACGGGAGGAAAAATTAAAATGGGAACAGTGAGGGAACAAAATGCAGAATCAGAGAAACATTACAGTGCGTCAGAAAAAAAAATTAATTATGGGAGAAATATGTAGACAGAAACATAATCAACAATCAGGAGCAATACAAGAGCCAAAACCTACTAATGGAGCACCAATGGCATAAAAATACACCAATACAGAAGCTAAAAGTGTTATCACAACACAACGACTCATACTCTACCACAGGGATACTGAAAGTCCAGTCCATATGTAAAATCTTGGCCGACGCAAGCATATGACTAGGCCGCCACTAGCTACTATCAAGACGAAGTTGAGAATTCAGCTGAACTGCCTGTGTCTGCACTGCAAGTGAATGATGCAACAATTCAGAACACTGCCGTTATAATGAACGAAGCAGTCTAGACTGAGAACACTTGTCTACACAGAATATGAGTGACAAGACGCACAACGACAAAACTAGTTGCATGCATTGCAAATCAACATGTCTACAGCACAAGCAGTCTTGTTTTGTTGTGTTGCTTGCTTGCTGTTCAAACAAAACTCAGATTACATTTAAATCAAACGTATTTCCAAAAGGTTTAACAAGCCATAAAGCCATAATTTGTTTTAATAATAAGGAAGTAAACATCAGAACATGCAAAAAAGACTGACTGATCCATAATGACACACAGCAGATAACATTTTGACGACTTTAGAAATGAACTGCAACAAATGTACACTTTTGTTTTACAAGGTAAATAACAAGCCATGGTGTTTTCAAGCAGTGAAAAATACATGGCGGAGCAAAGAGGAAACTGACCAAGCGCCAACAGACAAGACAGCAGGTTACTGTAGGTATGAAACCAAGCCTTAGCTTTTAAATTCTGTCATTCTGTAAGAAATTCAAACAATAAATATGGTTTTGTGGGTCTTCAGTGTGTCGTGATGAATCGCTGTAGCGCCTCAGTCCAAGCGGCATATAAACCGATCTCTTCCTCTTTTCTAGTTTCAGCACAAATTAAACATGAATGAACCTCAGAAGGTATCTTGCTTCAACCATGGAAAGATGTCAGTATACAGTTTTTTAAGTTCAAATTCACCAAAGTTAGGGGCCGTTCATATATCGCGTCTTTTGCGCGCTCAAGTTCGTTATTTCAAATGTAGACGCACGGCAACCGCGCTCATAACGGAAGCAACGCGGTCGCGATGCGCACGCGGTGCGATGCGCTCGGTTTTTTCAGGTGCGTCCGCGCCGCATCGAGATGAAAACCTCTCAACTTTTCAGAATGCCGCAAGCGCACCGCGGGTCATGTGACAAGAACTAACCAATTAGCTTCATTGCTTCCCATAACAACATTGAAAGCTCAGGCAAGATGGAGAAACAGTTGATCATAGCTGTACAGGAATAGCCATTTTTAAATCAATTTAGTAGCAGAGCTACAGCAAGTGATTTTTAGTGCTAGAAATCCGTTTGTCCTTTGATGAAACTTCTGCGTCTTCATTGAGAGTACCGGTCATGGTTGCTTAGCAAAAGCAGACGCCACGGAAGCGCAAGCTACAGTGCGCTTTGGAAAGAAGGAGAAATCGGCGCGCCTAGCGTTTTCCACGCGTTTTTAGCCACGATATGTGAACGGCCCCTTAATCTACTCTCCTGTCTGGTTTGTTTGTTTGACAAAATGGTGGATTCGCCATTGTGATTGGTCAGATCGCCTGTCACTCAAACTCCCTGCCAAGAGTGAATTTCTTTGTAATTAATTGTGAAATTTACAAACAATTTCTGAGTGAAAATTATGAAACTTTATTTAATGTAGGACATTTACATGTAAAGATAGTAAAAATCAATATATTGAAAGCATTTTTATGTAAATAATATTTAAATTCACTTTGAATACATTATTTTGGAAAATAAAACGGGGTTCCCAAAAAAAAATGACGAACAGATTTTTTGGTTATCAGACATTTTAAAATCAAGTATCATGAAAATTACTGCTAATCATTTTACTCACTTGCCTCGCAATCACCCTGCATTTTTTAAAAGTGGCTCTTGAGCTTGAGTTAAGGATCCAACCTGTTGTTAAAAAAAAAATTCTCAGTTTTCCCCTCAATATATACACTACCAGTCAAAAGTTTTTGAACAGTAAGAGTTATGTTTTTTTTAAAGATTTCTCTTCTGCTCACTGCATTTATTTGATCCAAAATACAGCAAAAGCAGTAATATTGTGAAATAGTTTTTATTTTTTGTATTTAAAATAACTGCTTTCTAAAATAACTATATTTTAAAATGTAATTTATTCCTGTGATCAACATACTTTCAACATCAATACTCCAGTCTTCAGTGTCACATGATTCTTCAGAAATCAATAATTTTTTCAGGTTTTTTGATGAATCTATTTCAGATAAATGCTGTTCTTCTGAACTTTCTATTCATTAGAAAAGAAAAGAAACCTGAAAAAATTCTACTCAGTTGTTTTCAACATAAAAATAATAATAATAATAATAATAATAATAAATGTTTTTGAGCAGCAAATCATAATATTGGAATGATTTCTGAAGGATCATGTGACTGGAGTAAAAATGCTAAAAAATCAGCTTTGAAATCACAGGAATAAATGACATTTTAAAATATACTCAAAGTGAAAACAGTTATTTTAAATAGTAAATTATTTCAACATTTTTCTGTTTTTGCTGTTTTTTTGGATCAAATAAATGCAGGCTTGGTGAGCAGAAGAGACTTCTTTAAAAAAACATTAAAAAATCGTACAGTTCAAAAACTTTTGACCGACAGTGTACTTCTCAATCACACTTTCACACATACATTTTTTGTTTGTTTGTGAGTTGTGCAACAACCTTTCCTTATTAAACCTTGACACTGGACCTTTATCAGTTAAATAAACCAGCCTGGTCTTCTGATTATTCAATAAAACCACAGTCCTATCGATCTCCGATAACATTTTGAGGGTACAGTACTAGGTTTTTGTTTGTATGTGTGTGTGTACGATGTCCGTGTGCATCTGAGAAGCTGCAGCTGTTCATAAATCATTCTAGGAGACAGTTGTGAGCAAGCCCTTCATCTTATGTGGTCCCTGTGTGTTTAACCCTCTAACCATGAAGGGTGCTAACCCAGACTACACAATCACACGACTGCTGCACACACACACACACTCCAGGACTCAGCAAAGAAGACGGGATGAAATGAGCAGCTGAAGGTAGAGAAAAGATGGGAAAAAGCGGAAGAGTGGTGGTTGAGAGAGCGAGAGAAAGGCCCTACAGCATAGTAATGTCAAACGAGAAATGGGCTCGGTGAAGCACTGAATTTTCGTTCCAACAAAAATGACTGAAAACTGCAGGTTCTAGTTCAGACGCGCTTGCCTGTGAGTTTCACCTTCTGCTATTCTAACAATTTCCCATTCGAACGATTGTGAAAATTGCAGAATGCTACAGTTTTTTTGGAACAATGTGTATATAAATAACATGTTAGCATATAAAATTTGAGGACATTTTGTGTAAACTCAACCATTTGGTTTTTGACTGCTAAAAATGTATACAATGTAAAAACTAACACTTGGAGCCACATTGTCCACGTACACACTGCAAGTTTCAGGAGTGACAACCGCATTTAAATGCGGGAGTCCCGTAAATTATCGTTCCATATGTGTACAGAACAGCAGTGACAGCACTTGAATAAGAACTTAGCCATTTGGTATCTGCCATTTTTTGGATAAACTAAACTACCGCTAATAGACCTGCTGTATTTTGCTTATGCTCCTTTAGAGAGCGCTGTCTTGCAGTGTTGCCATGTCCACATATTTACAAACACTTTTAGGCATGTTTTTACACTTTATGGCACTTCATGGAGTTAATAAAGTGCTCTGTCATGGATATGAGATATATGATCTTTTTGGTGTTATAAAACATAAAGCATTTGGGTGTTTTAGTACTTTCTTTGTTTTTTTTTTCTATAAAGATCTGGCAACACTGACCCTTAATCACAGGGATTGTGAGTGTAACCAAAGTCCCTTTAAGGCAAGTCATTTCACTCGGCGGCCATCTTTGAAACACCTCTCGGGCAGGCAAGTGCAGCTCCTATCTCTATGAATGGGGAAACATAAAATTCTCCAAAACTGTTCACCAAGCTTACAATTAAATTTCATATTTTAAATCACCAATGAAATCTGACACAAACTGCTTCATATATTGTTCCTTATTCTCCAAAAAACTTATTTTTCAGGCTAGAAGTCCACTATATGCAGAAAAATCCTGAAATGCTTCCTCAAAAACCATAATTTCTTTACAACTGAAGACAGAAAGACATGAACATCTTGGATGACAAGGGGGTGAGTAAATTATTTGTAAATTGATGTTCTGAAAATGGAGTTCTCCTTTAAAAATTAAGATATAAAGGAAAGTTTGTTAGGAACAAAAATCTAAAAGTATGCTAAGATCTCTTTAATACTTCTTGGGTTAAAAAAAAGTAACTCATTTTTTGAACTGTCACCAGTGGGATATAATGGCAACAACAACTGCTAAAGTCAACGGTTTTTACTAATAGACCCACCAGTATATGTGTAGTATTTCCAAAGTCATACTTTGCCCCCGTAATTTGGCTTTAAAAAATCAGTAGGGCTGGGTTTTGACAAATTTCAGGATTCGATTTGATTCTGATTTACAAGCTTGAGATTTGATTCGATTTCTGATTCGATTCAATTTGATTTGGTATTGATTGTTTTCCATATATATCAGGTAAAGACATGCCAAATTTTCTCAAGGGAAAAAAAAAACTCTCAACTAATACTTTAAAATAAATGAGTCAGTCGAAACTACATCACTACTACATAATGCTGAAGGTTAAAATAACAGATTTGTATACAAACACTTAAATTACACTCAATAATGTTTGTACAACAATAAAGGTACAATTACATAATTATATTTTTACTCCAAAGTCGTTATTTTTAATATAAACATTTAAATGGTGGCTGTCATAAAAACTTGACGGATTTATTCAAACATAAATTAAACACTGAAGAAAAAAAAATACAATGAATATGTTATATGGTGCATATATCTAGCAAAATGCTCCTCTCAGAGTTCATTTTTCTAGCTGACTAACGAGTTTATGGTCACAGAATATGGTTTTTTTTTTCTGAGGTAAAAGACATTATGTGACACTGTTTACAAGCTGACGTCTTTAAAATACTGATTGAGCGATTACATGAGACAGGATACGTATTTCGGTAATTTCGGTAATAGCCTACTCTTTCTTTTAACATACCTTTGGATGTTTATTCATGTCTATTTCCTGCTGAAACTGGTATTGAAGCCGAGGAGATGATTCGTTTACGCGCGGTTTGCGTTGCCGTTTCTTTAAAACTGAGGCGCCAAAACAGCATTTATTACTATAGCAACCGGTACTTCTAACGGCAGCTGCGTCATTAAAAACTCGTTGTTCGGTTCAGTTCTGTACACACTG
Organism: Labeo rohita; assembly: GCF_022985175.1. Taxonomy (NCBI): domain Eukaryota; kingdom Metazoa; phylum Chordata; class Actinopteri; order Cypriniformes; family Cyprinidae; genus Labeo; species Labeo rohita. The sequence goes on along the minus strand of NC_066889.1, from coordinate 20,440,464 downwards.
CGTAGAATTGACTCTATGCACGATCACTTCCGCGTTTGGTCTCAGTCCGCTCAGTTACATCCGGTGCAGCACCGGAAGCCGTTTTCGCTATTGGTTATAACTGTGTGAAACTGGAGCAGGAGAGGATGACATACTTCACTCGCTGTTTACAAGAGCTTCCCTGCATAAATGTAAATGACGTTAATCGTATCGTGAGGCAATCAGCTCAGCAGTGAGAAAGGGAAGGGCTTCAAATGATATATTTAGAGTTACATCGACAATTTTGAGGGCGAGTATTGTCATGCTATAATGTTATACGAATATCGATTCTAGACATCTTCGTTTCTCACAGTTTATGTCTTTGCATGTATGTATGTATTTATTTATTTATATATCTATCTAGTTACATTTTATGTACATTGCATCTTATGTGATTTTTTTTTATTAATATACATTATGGATTGTACTTTATGAACGTTACTAACTATAAATAATATCTCAGTTTTTAGTAAGGCTCAGGTGACAGGAGCGATCTGGGTGAGGGCGACATGTTTCAGGTCGATGAGGAAGTCAGAGAAGCCGCATAGTTTGGGAGTAGGAGGACTTCAGTCAAGACAATCAAGACTTTAGCTAAGCAAAGTTAAGGTTTTAAATAGAGATGCACCGATCGACTTGTGTTGTACCAGATGTTGCTTGTGCAGCCACATCAGAACTGTTTTGTGTCTCCGTGCAACACAGCGTTTCGTTACTGAATAAATCCACGCTTTTTAACGAATCAAGTGAGTCAGTGATTCAGTAATCCATTCATAAAGGCAGTTGTTGCCTCGTTTCTGAATGAATCAGCTGTTTGAACGAATCTTTTGAACTCACGTATTTAAACAGCCTTTTGCTGCCACCTACTGGTTTGTTTTCAATTTATTTTCATTTCAATGCCTACAGGTGTAGAAAACACACACCAAATTAATAATAATAATAATAATAAACGAACACAAATAATAATTTAATATTGTATTTACACAACATCACCGTACATGAAAAGTTTAACACTGCATCAAAGTTATTTATATTTGCATTTCTGCATTATAAATGTTCAGTTATATTTATGTTTACATTACTGCATTGCATCTGTTCAAAGTTATATATAGTTACATGTTTACAGTATTGTATTGAAACTATTTATTACATTTAAAAGTTTACATTCCTGCAGTGCAGACAACATTGTATAAAATATACGTTTATATTATTTATTACGAAAATAAATCTAAAATCATCAATCTTCAACAAATGTTTTCCTGTCTTTAATCCTTTGCCCAAGCTTTCACTAATGGGCTATTCTGGTAATTACTATAATGTATAACTATATAATACTATATTGTAATACTTAAATTATAAATCGCTGTCAAATTAATCTTATGAAAGAGTTTTGCCGCTAGTATATTTCGCTATAGAATGCGCTATGCGGAAGTAAATGGGCTGGCCGAGATTCTACCGGAAATACGTCAGCAGCGTTCGTGCATAGAGTCTATTTCTGTAAATGCGGTTCACTACCTGTATGTTTTTGGGAGTTAATGTGGTTGTCGAATTAGGTTGTCACTCCCGTATTTTAGTAAATTATGTGTGTACAGAACGCGATTAAGGAGTAAAAGGTGAACTGACAACCGAATTTAGCTGCAGTGTATCTGCAGATTTCAGTATCTCTGGAACTAAACCATGCAGGGCCTTAAAAATTAAGATATAAAGGAAAGTTTGTTAAAAACAAAAGTCTAAAAGTATGCTAAGATCACTTCAATACATCTTGGGTTTAAAAAAAAAAATTTACTGATTTTTTTAATTGTCACCAATGGGATATAATGGCAACAACAACTGCTAAATTCAACGTTTTTTACTTTTAGCCATACCAGTATATGTGTAAAAAAATCTAATATTTCAAAAGTCACACTTCGACCCGCTAATTTGGCTTTAAATATCAGTAGGGCTGGGTTTTGACAAATTTCAGGATTCGATTTGATTCTGATTCACAAGCTTGTGATTTGATTCGATTCAATTTGATTTGGTATTGATTATTTTCGATATATATCAGGTAAAGACATGCCAAATTTTCTCAAGGGAAAAAAAAACTAGCAACTAATGCTTTCAAATAAATGAGTCAGTCGAAACTACATCACTACTACATAATACTGAAGGTTAACATAACAGATTTGTATACAAATGCTTAAATTACACTCAATAATGTTTGTACAACAATAAAGGTACAATTACATAATTATATTTTTACTCCAATGTCGTTATTATTAATATAAAAATTTAAATGGTGGCTGTCATAAAAACTTGACGGATTTATTCAAACATAAATTAAACACTGAAGAACTGTAAAAAATAAAATAAAAATACAATTAATAAGTTATATGGTGCATATATCTAGCAAAATGTTCCTCTCAGAGTTCATTTTTCTAGCGGACTAACGAGTTTATGGTCACAGAATATGTTTTTTTTTTTTTTCTGAGGTAAAAGACCTTATGTGACATTGTTTACAAGCTGTTACACTGACGTCTTTGAAATACTGATTGAGCGATTACATGAGACAGGATACGTATTTCGGTAAGTTGTAGCCTACTCTTTCTTTTAACATACCTTTGGATGTTTATTCATGTCTATTTCCTGCTGAAACTGGTATTGAAGCCGAGGAGATGATTCGTTTACGCGCGGTTTGCGTTGCCGCTTCTTTAAAATTGAGGCGCCAAAACGGCATTTATTAACTGAATATTGTAATAAAATGGACCGAATTTGAAATCTGAGATTTTGTTAACTGAAAACAGGCTAAACAACAATTTGAACAAAGAAAGTCTCTGAAATGTGGTTGATTTGACACGGAACGACCAATTTTATAACGTGGAAAACAACTGTTTGTTTTGTACAAAAACCTTTGAATATGCAGCCAGGGTGTTTGTTTGATCATATTGATGGTTTGATTAGCGGTTTGATGACTGGGGGTGGTTAATTGGAGCTTTGGCTTTTCCGTGACAGGGGTGGGAAAGGTCATCGATGAAGTCAGCGGAGGTGAGTGGCATTTCCTGAGCCGCTCAGGTTGGTGAGACGGGGCTGAAGACAGGCAGTTTACGGTGGGAGAGGCAGAGGAATGTTAGGATGTAAAATGAGGAATGTTAGTTCTGCGTCACCGAGGGTAAAAATGTCAGTGTGTTTCATCATCCCCTCCCAGTACAGTACACACACTCGTATGTGAGCACACACACTAAGAAAGAAGCGTGTAGGAGTCATAGCTGTCAAATAAGTACTCATTAAAAATTGGTCAAGCGTGCGTGGTTGTGCTGATCAGCCAGGAACAACGGATTGCGATCCAGAAAAGGGAATTATCAGTCAGAAGGGAAGGTTACAAAATATTTCACCAATGCGGACAAAGTTTTTGTACAACAAGAAGAGCCCCGCTGTGAGTTTCTCGCTTCATTTTAGCCCTGAGCACAATATTGAGGATTAAAATAGAACTTAGCTCATAAATGTAAATTATAGTGAAAAACCACACTTGGGATTTAATAGGATTTTTTTAAAGAATTCAAACAATTCAAACTTTTACCTTAAGTGGTTAAAAAAATCTTAATAAAATCAAAAAAATGATATTATTAGTAGTAGTAGTTGTAGTAGTATTGTTTAAATATTATATATTGACATGATTAATTTTATTTGAATATTTATAATATTAATTTTAATATAATTTATTACGTATTATATCCAATATAATTATTACATATTTCTTAGATTTATTACGATTAATATGAAAACAAATATAATTACAAATAACTAAATATATAATTAATATACAATATTAATTATAAAATATAAATGTAAAACGTATTAAATATATATATATATATATTTTATTTTGAAATATTGGTAAATACATCCTTGTATTTCTGCAGACGTCTGTGTATATAATCTAAAACTAATCTAAAAATGTTATTAATTTCATTTGAATATTTATAATATTCATTTTAATATTACTAATTATGTTATATCTAATATAAATATTATATATTTATTATGAATAATAATAAAACAAGTATAATATAAATACTAATAACTAAATATATAATTAATATACAGTATTCTAAAATAAAAATATAAATAAAAAAATTAAATATTAAAGGTTAAAGATTTTTTATTTATAAATATTGTTAAATACGTCCTTATTTCTTCATATGTCTGTGTATATGATCTAAATATTCTAAAAATGTTATTATTATTCATTTTAATATTTATAATATGCACTGTATTATATATATATATATATATATATATATATATAATATATATATATATATATATATATATATATATATATATGTGTGTGTGTGTGTGTGTGTGTGTTTTTAAAGAAATGGTACATATGTCTTACATTTATTCTGAATAATATTAATATTAAACAAGTATATCATAATAATTATATACATTAACATATACAATATTCTAAAATAAAAATATAAATAAAAAATATTAAATGTTAAATATAATATGTTTTTTTACATTTATAAATATTGTTAAAATAGTTCTTTATATTTCTGCAAACATCTGTGTATCACTTGACTGGAGTCATCTGAGTTTAACTACACTCTCATAAAAAGGCAAAAATCTCACATTATTAAAGCTGCTGATCAGACGAGAGGGTCAAGCGCCTGCAAATCCATCCAAAGCTGATTGATTTTGATTTGCCTCATTCACAGCTCCATTCAAAGAGCATTGTGCGCTCTGACGTATGGCTAGAATTAGACAAAGAACCTTCGTGAGAGCGAAATAATCATTTCATGACAAATTGCAATCGTATTCACATTAGCGTCAGGCAGAATGAGAAAAGAAAAAGAAAAAAAAAACGTCACCAGCCTTTTCTTCGGAGCTCATAATTATCCTTCATTTTTGCAAATTCATTCTTGCTTTTTTTCATTCGCATTCGCTTTGCTGCCTGTGAACCCTTCATATCTCTTGCTCTCCACTGGGTCACGACCTCTTCATTGCAAAGTGGTTTCTGATCGGTGGCTGAAATATGTGCCTGGTGTGAAGGGAAAAGGACTCGCTGTGCAGACGGAGAAGGTTTCATGGCATTCATCTCTGCATGCTATTGTAAGGTAGAATAGAGGTCTAGTACTCTATGATTATACACATCATACCTACACAATGCATCTGTAGAAGAGCTCTAAGCAAATGCTTTTACTGCAAACGGTTTACTGCTGAATTCGTGCAACATTAAAAACAGCGACTTGTACTTTGTGTGTATATGTAAAGGCGCTAGTTTTTAAATCATGTTGATGTGCATTACCGAACATATTTTAGTAATTCAGAAAATGGTTTAGTTGCATAGTAAATGTTACATTTTCCCTGTTAAAATTTCAGCAGTCAGGTCACTTTTGTCTGGCAAAATCAGAATCAGAATTAGCCCAATTTAGAAATGAATCCTTCTTTTTGCTTTGTTTTAATGAAAAAGTCATGGTTAGCAACACCATCTGAATCGATTCAGTCTGAATCATTTGGACCCCTCACTCACTGAATCGTTTCTCATTCGGTAAAAGAGTAACAGGATACTTCACTACACAGATAACAAAACAAGCACTGAAATGGATATGTACTGTATCTACAATCCATTGCAACCAAATCTCCAAATTCAACTTATCATTTATCTTGAAAATTCAAATGAAACTTGTGAATGGCTGTGATACTTTTTGACTAAAAAAGTAATCAAAACACTATCATAAAACCATAGTACTATGGCATTGTTAAAGTACCTTGAAGCGCCATACAAATATTATTGTACATAAGTATGCTATGAAATATATAGCTGGTAATATAGTTTTTTTTTTTCATGTATTATGTTTAAAAATACCAAGTTGCAGTGGAGCTTCAAATAGCTAGTTTCTCTAAAGTGTAGCTCTCAGCTAAATTTAGTTAATTTTAGTCAAGCAGTTGTTAGCTTTGTGGCTGAAAAACCTACTTTCACAAACTAGTCCTAGGTTTTTCACCTGATCGGAACCAAATAAGTGCAGAAAGATTCTCTGCACAGTGAATATCAATAGTTATCAAAAAAGTTGAACTTTTGACTTAAAATGGGACACCAAAATCTTTGTGAGAGGCAGAGTCGCTTTTACTAAAACACCTATAGCTCTTGAATGTAAAGAGATATTTTTGCCAAACTTAGAACACGTACATAAGAGCTCTATCTGAGTTTACGGTAAAAAAAACATCAAGTTTGGACACTTGTTGGCACTATAACTGGGGAAAAAAAAAAAGAAAACTATAACTATGCTCCATTAGTACGACTGACTTGAAAATTGGTATGCTGTTTCTTTGTCCGAAGTGCCACAACTGTCTATGACATTAGTGCATCTCAAAAACATCGGCCAATGAATTTTGAGCACATATTAGACAAGCTTTACAAGCTTTGATAAGACAATGTAGAGACAGGAAGCAAAGGGGGGGTGGGTCGATGCCCTGCCCACCAGAGATTTTCTTACTATAGGGAGATGAGAGGGTCTGTATTACTTACTACTGGAGAAAACGTAACGGTTAACTTGGATCACGTGTCCCTTAATAACCAATCACATTACAGCCTTGATGTCATTCAATTTCAGTCAGAGTTGTGTGACACTTAATCGTTGTTTACGGATACCATAAGAACTAATGAGAAGTGCCGTAAGCTGAATCCCACCTGTTGCAAAAAGACAGTGACTTATCTAATAAAACAGCATTTTTTCGTGGTAAACTAAAAATGGTTCAATCCAAAAGTACTGTTTAGTGTAAAACAAAGACTGTCGATTCATTAAATGATAAGCTTTTTCCTCTAAAAAACTGTTTATTCAGAGTAGTAAAGCCTGTCCTCCATTGACATCCATTAAAAAAAAGAGGCCTCTGGTCTCCTTTCCAACGTACTGCCAGACCGGAAGCGTTAGCTTTAGCTGTTACGCTTTTTCGGCTAATGGTTGCAGGCTTGCCATCTAGTGGTGCCAGTCTGTATGGTGTGTAAACATTTTCATAGAAACTGGCCATTATGTGGCGGTAACAAGTTTTACACCTCTGTAATTACGTGGTGTTTCACACATCCACATAATATTTGTGAAAACTGATAGATCTCCTCACACTGAGCAATTTTGCCTTAAGAACCCCTGCTGTAAATCAGTTTGTTCATGATATATCTGCAGTTATTTAAAAAATGTACTATTGTGACTAGTTTCGTTCAACCTTATACAGTATAACCACTACAATACAATTCTCTGGACTCTCTAGATCAATAATTATATAAAAAAAAAATAGATATGCTATAAAAAAATGGATAGCTATAATAGGATCGTTTAGAAAATGGCATGTCCAAATATACCAAAAAGTCTATAAATCCTAACAAAAACTCAAAACTTCATAAAAGGTGAGCACATGCGACAGATGATTCTAAACAAGCATGCAAAGTTTTATGCAGATCGGACCATAGGTGGCACTATAACAGTTACATAACTTAAATGTTAATAAACATCATATTTCTATGATAAATTACCTGGAATTGCCAAAAATGCTCTTTTTAACCATTGATTTACCAGGTTACAGTCTTGTTAAATAATATAGAATATCTTGTTGTGCTCAAATGTCATAAAAGTGCTCAAACCCCAGTAATCACTGCTTGCAGCTGTATTTTTTATTGTGATTCTAAAATAAAAATATTAAGCCAGCAATACTTTTGTAGTCTACAATAAAAAAGTATTTAATGTAAGTGTATAGTACACTTTACACAGTTACACTATTTATCTGTTAATTTCTTCACTGCCAAATGTTAAACAATAAAACTTTTATTGTAGTGTTTGTTTTACAGCAAATACACTGTTCGTTAATAGTGAAGTGCAGCACTGTATTCATTTGCACACTATACACAGTTTATTTACTCTGAGATACAGAAATACTGTATCAAATGTTGCACTTCGAAACTTGCAGTGTTTCCCACACACATATTTCGCAACAGTTTCAAGTTAATGTCATGTGACTTATTTTTTGCCTGCAAAATTTCGCTAATTTGTCCGTACATTAAACCATATTGCAATATCGATTTTATTTCAACGTACTGTGCATTTTTAGTAAAAACATAGTTTATGCACGGTTTCTAACGTACAATACATCTGCTGGTATCGAACCCAGATTTAAAGATGATAGTTTTTTGTACTTGCTGTTGTGTGTCCTGGCATATGGGACCAGCAGCCCAACGATTCCCAGCAGTCCCCAGCAATATGATTCACCAAACAAGTCAATACACCACAAACATATGAGGGCTTCCGCCTCAGACAGCGACAGAGAGGCTTAGCAGACAGCTCTTTTGATTTTCATCTCATTTCAAGTGTAGATAAAGCACCTGATAATGTTTGTGCCAAACTTTAAATTGAGGCACTTTACACCTGATGCCCTGCGCGGGTGTGTGCATATGAGCATGATTGTGTGAGACAGAAAGGTCAAGCAATGTCTGAAGGGATGCCAGCTGTCCCTCTCCAAGTTTGATTTTCTCATAACCTACAGACACACAAAATAAAACAAACCTTGCACACAAATACACACGCATGCACATAAATACAAATGCCTCCCACTTGAGGTGCGAAAGGTCTGAAATGTCACAAACCAGGTTGTGAGGTAGAAGCACAGAGAATCACAGAGCGACAGAAGTACACGTGGGTTTATTTCCAGTATATTTCCAACCATGGTGTGCGGATCAGGATATTTCCATTAGATTCCCACCACCCCATGTCTTTCGATCTGTCAAGTATGTAACATTTTTTGACAGCGGGCTCTGAAGATTTAGTTTGAATACTGTGCATTTTTCCTGACACCTAGACGTGTTTACGGCAGGTGTTGGAGTCGACCTGCTGTTGGTTTCCTGAGTACGTATCATGGGAAGGAAAGATGAAAAAAGCCGTAACACTTGACTTGTGTCTTACTACCTCAGACACTTTCATCGCACACACACAGAGAGTCCTTCAAACTATCACTATCAAACCGCAGGCAGGAGAGGCAAACTGATGCTTGATGACAGATGATTACAAACGCTGTGTAAAAGTGATGTATAAGTGTGTTGTGATTGACCTCTTCCTCTAAAGCTTGTTCTGAATACTTGTGTGAGGCTGTATGAAGGCAAAAGCATTTCTTTTTTTCTCCTTATGTGGTTTATTTATACAACCTGCACTTTTCCCTCCATTTGCTACTTTTATTTATGGGAATGGAAGAAAATCAAATCAAATGCTACATTTAAATACTACTCTTACTGTTTCTGTAGTCTGGGAGTATAGGATGACCTGGATGACCTGCTACATTTGTTTAAACCCATACTGTATCAGACTGTGTAGGGCTGTGAATGTGAGCTTCCATTACAGTGTAACGAATGAACCTGGCATATTATCTGCTGTGATTTTTAACATCTCTTACATTCCTAATTATTTGATCAGAGACTGCCAAATGATGTTAACACATTAACACCAAATTGGATTAGGAATGCAAAATAACCATTTGTTTTTCCATAATGTCTGGCTAAATTAATCATGAAACATGATGAGGTCAGTGTGATAAACAAAACGAAGTCATGTGATAATGTAGCATACTGCTTTTTGAACTGTGAGATAAATGTTTCAGAAATGTTTCAAAATGAGTGAAATATGTAATTAAAATAAAAAGAATAAAAAATAATAAACAATATATAAATAAACACATACAATACATATACTGTATAAATAACAGCATTTCTTCAAACCGCTTGTCCTAGGATGAACAAAACAAAAAGCAAACCACTTGCCCTAGGTAAAAACTGTGTACATAAAGCCAATCTTAAAAATAAAATAAAATGAAATTAAAAATTCAATAAAATGCAATCAAATAAAATATGTATAAATATATACATGCAATACATATATAAATAACATTCATTCTCCAAACTGCTTGTCTTGGACAAAACAAAAAGCAAAAACATAAGAACAACAACAAAGAAAAATAAATAAATAAATAAAAAATAAATAAATAAAATAAAATAAAAACATTAATTCTCCAAACTGCTTGTCCTGGACAAAACAATACAAAACCACATAAAAAGCAAAAACAAAATGAAAACAAAACAAAAACAACCACAAAAACACAGCAAAACCCAAACCACTTGTTCTAAAATAAAATAAAATAAAATAAAATAACATTAATTTTCCAAACCACTTGTCCTGGACAAAACAAAACAACACAAAATCCCAGATAAAAACAAAACCCAAACCGCTTGTCCTAAACTAAAATAAAATAAAATAAAATAACATTCATTTTCCAAACCGCTTGTCCTGGACAAAACAAAACAAAAACACATACAAAAACAAAACTAATCCCAAACCACTTAATAAAATAATAAAATAAAATAAAATCCCAGAAAAAGCAAAAACAAAACCCAACCCACTTGTCCTATGTAAAAACACTGTACATTTAGCCAATCTAAAAAAAAATTTAATAAAAGAAAATAAAAAAAAATAATAATTCAAACTAATTATTCTCCAAACCACTTGTCCTGGACAAAACAAATTTCTACAAATTGGTACAAATTTACCTTTGGGCCTGAAGCAATACGTCTATGTAATAAATGTAGTTGATTTAGCTGATTTTATTTATTTATTTATAATTTTCTATGTATTATTTACTTTTTCTATGTATTTGGTGTATCAAGAGTATTTATATGTGTTTGTTAAGTGTTGTATATGTGAAGCACCATCAGGGGATTGCCCCAAGGGGATTAATAAAGCTCCAAACTAAAAAAAAAAAAAACTAAACTAAATATATATTTAGTAAATATATACATAAATACATCATTCCCCAAACCGCTTTTCCTGGAAAAAAATAAAATAAAATAAAATAAAAAAACATAGCTATGTCAAACGCACATTGCATTATGGGATAAAGTGTGTCATGCAGTAAGTTCTCCAACCTTCACCCATTTTTCAACACTGCTCCACCTTCTCTTTGCATGTTATTCAGTTTTACTGTACTGAGAGAGACAACACTAGTAACACACACCTCATTCCACTTCTGCGCAGCATCAAAACTGTTTTTATCATTGCGCAGTTGCATTCATTTCAATCAGTTGGTGAACAATGGAGCAGATGCTGTTTGTATAGGAGATACAAACCCAATGATTAAGCTCCCAGAACATACACCCAAAACATTTCTCATCGTAATCGCCTGACTCATTATACCGTATTCATTAAATCTAAACGCCTCTGGATGCAATGGTCGATGAACAGAAAAGAAACGAGTCAGTCATATAATAATGTGCATCATTTTTATAGAGACAAAAAAACACTCTGAATAAGACAGATGATCCTTAATTGGCCATACACTAAATGACGTGTCGGAAACGTGCAAGCTTTGATCACATTCCTCGCAAAAGCCCTGACAGTTTGTAATCATAACAGAGTCTAATTGATTGTGCCATTATTGTGTTTTGCTTAGAATAGTTTGCATGTCTTTGCTGAACGGTTGTGAAGCAGAAAATAAATTACATTACAGATCAAACGGTGCCTTTTACCTGATTTGTTCTCTCTCGCTCAGAGTCTCCTTTTTATGTAAAAAATGTTTACTACAGCTTTGAAGCTTTGTATTTCTATCTATTGTGCAATCTTCATTCAAACTGAGATCTGCATTCACAGCAATTCATAATTCACAAGGTCTCAACTCTCAAAAACAGGTTTTCAGGTCTCTCTCCAAAAAACACTTATTATAATAAGGGACCAACCTCACTGTCTACTTTTGTTTCAGCTTATTTAGATTTTTCAGTGCATGTCCTGTCATTTGCACCAGCAGTTGTTCATTATTAGAAATAGACAATTAGTAATTTCACCACTGAAAATGTCAAAAAAAAAACCCACACAAACAACGGCAGGCAGATGGAGCAAGGGATTGAGAGGATATGGACAAGCCACATAGGAGAGAGAAAAAGAAAACAACTCTAGAAGTAAAAACAATCATTGTGCCCTCAGGAGATAAGCAAACTTTTATTAAAAAGGACATTTTTGATAGGAAAATACGAGGAGAGAGCAACACGCTATGACCTCTGCACCACCCAAACCCTCACAGACTGGGTGTGCAATTAGTTTAGGGAGACTAAAAGAGAGAGAGAGATAGAGAAGGAGAGAGAGAGGGAGATTACTTGGCTTGTGAAAGTAAATCGACCACACATGAAGAGAAAGATATATCACACACTGAAAAGACGACTGACAAAACATTAAAAAACTATACTGTTCTGTCAGGTCATGAATAGGGAATCATTATATCAGTACAGAAGTAAATAGTATTGAATGGTAAAAGACATTTTTATCATTTATTTCCCAGGTATCTTTCTCTTTTTCTTTTTTCTTTTTCTTATAAATTTATTTCATTCTTTTTATGTTTATGCACAGATTTTGTTTTAGCCTACACCAGAGCCAGACGTTCGTTCTCAAAATACTATCGTGAAAAAACAAAAGTACGAGTAAATTAATCATTTAAAAAAAAGAATAATAATTGTTTCAAAATCAATTGTTTCAAAACATCAATTTTTACACAAATTACACCTATCCCTCACTTTTGCTATTGCTATGCCACAACCATATTAACACCTGACCAACACTTTGGCCCAAATAAAGTTTTTCAAAAGTTAGTGTACTCAGCTATCAAGTAGACAACAGTTCAGTAAAAAGCAAGCTTGAGACAAAATATGTGATATGTGAAGAAAACAAAGACAGATCTCCTTGACCAGATTCACAAGTCTGTATTTTTATTGTGTTTAATTTCCAATCAAGCTGTAAATTTAGCAGTAAAAAAGAAAGAAAGGTCGGCGCCAATAGCCTCGTCGCCATTGCGCTACAGGCGACCCGAGTTCGAATCCTGGCTCGTGGACCTTTTCTGATCCCACCCCCTTCTCTCTCCCACTTTGCTTCCTGTCCAAATACACTGTCCTATCCAACTATAAGTAACGCATTACTTTTTAATTGACAAGAAAATATTTTTTCAAATAAGTAACACCAGTTACTTTTTCCCCCCATTTATTGAATAAAAGCTCTCCTTTCCCCATGTTGAGAGAAATCGGGAGTAAGGTATTAGTTTTAAAATAAATGTGAACATGCATTAATTCATCTCACTCACAAAAAACAGATTCAGTATTCCTCAAAATGAATAAAAATAGTGAAATTCAACTCAGAATATGACACAAACCTGTAATAATTAAATATGTTAAATAATACAAATATCCTTTATGCATTTAATCCCAGTTTATTAACCGATGCCGACCTTCAGTGATCCAGTTTAACCATACTAATAAGCAAAAATTACTCAAGATAATCTAACATTTATTTTCCTTTTTTTAAATTGCTGAAGAGTTGATATTTTTTCTTTTGCAGTCTACTGTACAGACGTGAATTCACTTTTCTCTGAGGCTTTTGGTGAGAAAAAGCTTTTACATTTGCCAAAAATAGAACTTTTTATATTAAAAACAAACAAGCAAGCCCTTCCCTAGATTTAAAAAGTAATGCAAAAGTAAAGTAACGCATTACTTTCCATAAAAAGCAACTAACGTAATCAGTTAATTTTTTAGGGAGTAACTTAATATTGTATTGCATTACTTTTTTAAGTAACTTTCCCCAACACTGACTAGGAATAACATTAGCAAGACGAATGAGACTGCAAAAAATAAATGCATAAATAAGCCCATATATAAAGAAACACTATTAAATTTAACTGAGCTGATGGAGTTGGCAGAGAAGTTGTAATAACTGCACCTACACAGCATGAAGCAAGCCTTAAAGGGGTCATATGATGCGATTTCACATTTTCCTTTGTCTTTGGAGTGGTACAAGCTGTTTATGCATATATAAGATCTGTAAAGTCACAAAGATTAAAGTCTCAAACCCAAAGAGACAGTCTTTATAAAAGTTCGAGTCTTTTACGCCTTCCTAAAACAGCTCATTCAAACACGGCTCAACAAATCTTCACTGTGTGGGAAGATTTGCATAACACCACCCAAATGTGTATGCAAATAAAAAAGGTGTAAATTTAATTCTATTTTATTTTGTTGTTGTTGCCGCCACCATGTTGTGGAGACGCTGTGTGTTTCATTGCGAAAGCAAAACTACTTTGTTTGGGCTTCCAAAAGAGGACACAACTAGAAATCAGTGGTTAAATACTGTTCCAGAACAGCGCAACCCAAATATTTGAGTGTGTGCAGTGCATTTTACGGAGGACTGTTTCAATTACCCTATGATTTACTCACCCTCAAGCCATCCTAGGTGTATATGACTTTCTTCTTATAGAAAAATACAATTAGAGTTATCTTAAAAAATGTACTGGCTCTTCCAAGCTTTATAATGGCAGTGAATGGCTGTCGATTTTTGTAAAGTACTCCACATGGCTTAGGGAGGTTAATAAAGGCCTCCAAAAGTGTTTTCCTGTGTAAGAAAAAAAAATATCCATATTTATAACTTTATAAACCAGAATCTCTAGCTTCAATTAACTGTCGTACGCATGTTTACATGTGACGAATGCGGAACCACAGACGAGACAGCAAAACAAAACATAAGTCACGAATTAGAATTACAAAACGAAGACTTGTAAAGAAAAATGTTTGAGGATTTCCATATAAGCCAAGAGGAAACTGTTTTTCCCTTGTTTTAAACAAAACTTGGTTCTCGCAAGACTAGCATATTCTCACCGGAGCTTACACTACACCTACGTCCCACATCATTCGCTGGAACGCTGCTCTCTCATGAATGTGCGTACAACAGTTAGCAGAAGCTAGAGATTACAGTTATAAAGTTTTAAATATGAATCTTTTTCTTACATAAACACATTGATTTGCTTCAAAAGGCCTTTATTTACCCCTATAGCCATGTGGAGTGCTTTTATGATGGATGGATGCACTTTACTGGACTTCAAAAAAATCAACACCCATTCACTGCCATTATAAAGCTTGGAAGAGCCAGGACATTTTTTAATATAACTCTGATTATATTTGTCTGACAGATGAGAGTCAAATACACATAGGATGGCTCGAGAGTGAGGAAATCATGGGGTAATTTTTATTTTTGGGTGAACTAACCCTTTCAGTCCATCTGGGAATTTCCAAGTACTCCACAACAACACTAAAAATACCCAACACGAGAGTAAACATCTCACTGTGACACTAACACCAATGTGAGTATGTGCACACAGTGTGATAATGAGTTCAGTCTCCACGATCGGCTGCAAGTTCTGCTAAATTAAAGCAATCAAGACCCAAAAGTGAATTACGAGTACTCATTGGAGAGTCAGCGGAGGAGAACGTACATTTCAACAGTACAAACCGTCATCACCAATTCCACGAAATATTTTCCTTCATTAAAAATGATACACACATCGTACCATCAATAATATGAGAGTGTGACACTCATCGTGTGGCAACTTAGCCACTGGAATCTCGCAATTCCTCCGACACACGTCATCCCATGTTGATCCAATGCAGATGATTGCGAGGAAAGGTCCCACACATGTGTTTCTCATTCCGCCTGATTCACAGCTCCTCCTGTCCTTTCCTTCCCCCTGCCCATTCATCTTTTCGGGAAGCATTCAGTAATGAAAATATAATGATGTCTGTCATCGGAGAACGTCGTATTTCACTCATCATGAGGCCTTGGCACGTGGCTGCTTAGTAATGGCTCTAAATAGCAGAGATTGACAGAGCTTGACGCTTTTGTTTGATAGCCCCCATCTCAGCCCAACCGAGTGATACAGGATTCATTTGACGGACCAGTTTCCAGCTCTGACTCATGCTTGAAAACATAACAGTACATCTCGTTGTGTACTCTGGTGCACAGCAGGAACACAATGTACACTAGCATACAATTAACTCAACGACAAATTAAATATGGTAATAATCCTAGATTCTATGTATATTAGACACAAACAAACAACTGAAATAGCATTAATTGGGGTAAACTGACTATATATAAAGTTTTTGTAGGGTTTCATCACAATAAATGAATCACAGTTTGAATAGTGTTACATGTTTAATAAATATTACTTAAAATAGTAAAAAAATAAAAAATGCTGTTACTTACTCTTACTCTTTGTTCAAACTATCCTGAAAAAACCTTCCATACTTTATGCAGAAAAAAACATAATAACATAATAATAATTACTTCCACACCTTCTGCTTTTTTATATCGCAGAATTATGAAAAATACATTATTAATAATAATAATAATAATAATAATAATAATAATGTGTTTCTTGAAAATGCAGCTTTGCCATTACAGAAAAAAAAATTTATATATATACACTACCGTTCAAAAGTTTGGGGTCAGTAAGACTTGTAATAGTCTTGAAAGTAGTCTCTTATACTCATCAAGGCTGCATTTATTTGATTAAAAATATACAAAAAAAAACAGTAATATTGCAAAATGTTTTTACAATATAAAATGATGTTTTTTATTTTAACATACTTTAAAATAGAATTTATTCCTGCAATGAAAAGCTGAATTTTTATCAGCTGTTACTCCAGTCTTAAGTGTCACATGATCCTTCAGAAATCATTCTAATATGTGGACTTATTATTAGAATGATCAATGTTGGATAATATCAACAGTTGTGCTGCCAAATATTTTTTGGAACCTGTGATTTTTTTTTTTTCAGGATTCTTTCATGAATAACAAGTTTAAAAAGTAGTGTTTATTCAAAATATAAATATTTTATAACAATGTAAATTATTTATTATTAACTTTTAATAAACTTTTAATTATTAACTTAATACATCCTTGGTGAATAAAAGTATTAATTTCTTAAAAAAAAAAAAAGAAAAAGAAACAATAAAAATGTACTGACCCCAAACTTTTGAATGGTAGTGTAAGTATATATTTTACAATATTTATATTTATTTCACAATACTACACAACAGTATTCTGACTGGGGTGTGTGTGTGTGTGTGTGTGTGTGTGTGTGTGTGTGTTTGTTTGTTTGTTTATGGTTGATTGATTCAAAAATGCAACCTTGGTGAAGACAAGACTCTTCTCAGAAAAACACATATTACTGACCCAAAATAAAAATATTGTACTGACCCCCAAACCTTAAAACATGTATAAATGCACAAACCAAGGTCCAGGAATGGTTTATGAATCTGCCGTGAAATAACTTGACTGAGAATCAGAATCCCTGAATCAGAAAACCAACAGCAAGCCAGATCCAATCACCCAACATCAATGGCTGACCTCAATTACACTTGTGTCTGAATAAGAGCAAATCTCACCAAGGTTCCCACATATAAGCGACAACCTCCTCAAAAGAGAAGAAGCTGATATAGAAAGGAACCACCCTATATGGTTTATATGGTTTCAACAATAAATGTTCAAGTAAGCTGTTCTATACCTTACCACCAGCAGCACACAGTACAAAAATACAAACTTTCATAACTATGACTCAAGAGCAGCTGCTGACAACCCTAGTGAGAAAAGCTGACACAGAAAGAGGAGGAGAAAGAGAAGAAAATATAATCCAAAGAGGATAAACTTTGGTGCCGTTCTCATTCCCTTGGCAATCTAAATGGCTGGAATGAAGTAGCTGGACTGTTTGATTTTGCGGTGCTGGTAATTACACTCATGATAGGTGGCAGCTGAAATCTTAATTGCGTTCAGGCTTTACAACCACAACACAGTGTGGCCTGATGAGAAGCAGACATCTGCTCCCTTGATCAACCAACCCCATTAACACAGAGAACCTTCTTCTGCTGTAAAATCTTACTGCGTAAAGACAGGTCCTTTACGACTGGTGATGATCAGGTTATGAGATACGAATACGTTGAGGTCAGACTGGACAATATTTGTCTTACTATTTCGGTCATGATTGACATTGACTGAGAGATCATTTGAGTCACATTCTGAAATTTAAAAAAATAGTCACGAATGCCATCAGAAGATTGCAGATTTTGCCATAGAACAAATTACAACTAAATGAGTACAGTTTGTGAACCAACTTTGAGGTCCCTGCAGAAAAAAACAGCTAAAACCAGCCTAAGCTGGTTGGCTGGTCTTAGCTGGTTTAACCTGGAAATGGGTGGTTTTAGCTGGTCTCCCAGCCTGACCAGCTAAAAAAGTGACCAAAACCCCTCTAAAACCAGCCTTACGACCAGGTAAGACCAGGCTGGATGGCCAGCTAAAACCAGCCAACCAGCCTAGGCTGTGTGTTTTTAACATGATTAGCAAGTTGCTAGCATATATTTAATGTGATTCCAGCAACTTAAATGGAAAGTGACCACAGTGACCACAGACACACCTGGTTTTATAGAATAGGTTCTCGACTTCCATAGAAAGAGTACAGAACAGTTAGAATAACACAATATGTGACAGTGACATAAGGAAGAAGATTATTTGGCATCGCTCTCATTGGCATGCATGAGCAACATTGTAAGAATTAAATCTAATTAGCAGCCTGTTGTTTGTTGTGAACATAAACCATCCCAGTGTTTCTGCACTACAATACCCCACCAGGAAGTGATGAATTTCCGGCTGAGATAAAAAGCAATGGAGAGCACAGGATCAGGTTCCTGTATGGATTTCTGATAACTATTCAGAGGGAAAGTGTCTGTAAGATCTACTTAAGTTCTACCATAGGGACATCTCACTTCAGCGTCTCACACACCATGTTCTCACTCTCATCTCATAATTACACTGTTCTCATCAACCAGATGCGAAAGCTTGACTTCCTCTATTTTATTTTTTATTTTTTTAATGAGACAATAACAGTTTTCTAAGTACAAATAATCCATCTTTGACCACTTCAATATTTAGCTGCAAAAAGTGTAAAATATCACAGTAGAGTAGGTGTTCAATTAACAATCTTTTTCAATGACGCAATCTCTTTCTCTCTCTAAATATTACACTCACACATACACACAAGTTTGGGATTTTTAAAATGTTTGTTTTAAACATTATTCATTTTCGTATATTTTTCTTATAGAGGGTTTGCACTGAATACGTTGTTCTGCTAATTTATGTTGTCTAAGGCCACGTTCACACAGCAGCAGAATACGGTTGTCAGTACCGTATTTGAGTCCTTAATACAGTTCACACAGTACGCTTATTTACGGGTGTGACAACCGTATTCTATAACTGAACTCACTCCCGTACATTTTCAGGACTCACAACCGCATTCTTCCCTGGTGAAAAAAACAGTATATGCTGATAGGTATGTTTTGATGCTGGGATGCTGGTTAGGTATGTTTTGATGCTTGTTTAAGCTGGTCCTTAGCTGGTTTATGCTGGTCATGTTGCTGGTCAAGGACCACCATAAACCAGCAAAGGACCAGCTTTAACCAGCAAAGGACCAGCTTAAACCAGCATCAAAACATACCTAACCAGCATCCCAGCATGTGTGTCATCTGAAAGTTTTATATCCAGTGTCCACAGCCGCTCCCTTCCGTCAGTTTTGTGTTTCGTGCGCGGAATTCAAATTTAAAAGCTGCTGTCGCTTAATGATGATTTGATAGATGAACTCGCGGCTCGATTGGACTCTTGTCCGTCAGAAAGTGATAAGACTTACAGTTTTACGGACGTCGCCATCTTTGATATTGCTTTGGTCTCTGTTATGGTTACTTGTAAGGAATACAGGCTGAACTCCTGTTGCACGTTCATATGGACAATATTCGAAAAGCGACTGTAAGCTGCTGTGTGAACGGGACATTTTGAGACTCACACCTGTAAGTAAATACGGTTGTCAATCCCAAAAACGGACAGTGGCCTAAACCATGGGGGAAAAAGTGTGGAAGCTGCTAAATCATATAGAGAAAGACTTTGTAAGCAGGAAAGGGTGCAATATTTTGACAAACTAAAGTTAACAGGTGGTAAAGATGCGTACGATCCGTATTTAATATATTAGCCTAATATTTCACCTACCTGACCAAAAATAAGAACAAACACGAATGTTGTCAAGAGTCCTGCCCTGGAAATCCTAGTTCAGTGTGGCCAGCCGCAAACACCTTTTGATCCTCAGACAGTTTTTTGCACTCTTCTCCTTGATTTGTTATAATTTTTGGCAGTCTATAGTACTCCATATGTTTTTCCCGGTCCGACCGATTAGTACAGCCCAAAACAAGACAATAACTGACCATTTTCAGCAGCAATAATTAGCTAAATATGCGAGTTTCGTTCGGTTCAATGGCATTGTTTACGTCCCGTGACAGCAATATAACCAACTAATGACGTGTCGTGTGATCGCGAATCTTGAAAATAAAAGTAAAAAGCTGTCGCGTGTACAAAAAGCGATGTCAGTGCCCGGCATGTTAATAGCGGCTCTCTGATGCCGGCAATATCTATACAGTATAATTACTATATGTAGTGATGTCTTTAGCCAAAACCCTAGTAAATACTGCTCTCATAGACTTTAAGAAAAGAACGCTATCCCACTGTGACAAAAGAACGCAGTGAATAAAAGTCTAATTTAAAATACACAATCCTTCAAACAATGTACTTCTGTCCCACCAGGAAGCCCAATGAACTTGGCTTTGCCACAAACCACCAGTGATTGAACCAGTAAAACATGACTCGGTTATTAAAAATACAGCTATACACAAAACAAGCACTCAAAAATACAGATGGACTTAATTTAGGCCTGTCGCAACACATCTAATTTAGCTTTCACAATCTGGTCTGTTGCCTATTGCCTTTTGTAAATATTGCAAAAACACTTTTGAGCTTAGCCAATTATTTTCATCAAGTTTGGTGTAAGCTCTAAAGGAGCATCATTGCAGACACCAGAATAAAAAATAGATACAAACTCGTACATATTTTTTCAGTGTAAAATGACATCTGTGCTTGCTTGCTTCTCAAACCCACCAGACATCTCTGGAACAAAGTCCTCTTGCTCTCTCTCAGGGTCACCGGCTCACCATGTCCACTAACAAACCCGCTCCTCTCCTTCATGAAGAGAGAAAAATTCTCCCCAAGCACATATCTGACAATACTTTTTGCAGTTCAATTTGGCCCTAACAACACCAGCAGCACCTTCTGACACGTTGAGAGGTTGTGAAACGGTCAGGAGCTGTTTACAGAAGCAGGAATGGTGGATCCAGAAATTTCTGATGAGTTCTCACTCTCTCTGGCTGTGAGAAAAGGCGACATCTTCTCAGCACAAGGCTTTGTTGGCATATAACGCTGTGAGAAAGTTAGCGCGGCACCCTGTTGTGAATCAATGTAAAAACACGGCTTCGGAGTGATATTTCACTTTGTGCATTTTCCAGAATCTCTCGTCGTGATGTTGTGGACCCTGTGGACAGTTTTAATAGGATGAGGGTGTTGCTTTTTATTGCTCTTATCAGTTTGATGAGACATTGGTGTTTCTTGTCATGTTTAGACTAGCTTGATGTATATTTCATGAGTAGAAGTTTAGTTCTCTGAATATTTTTTTTATTAACAGACTCTTGGAAAGTTTTAAGTTAATACGCAGGATATAAACCCTTTCCGATCATACATCCTTAATCTGACAGAGTGCAAAGGGGATGCCAGAGAAAATGTTGGTTTGAGTGAGATAAGCAACTTTTTATTTCCCTGTGGTTTAGCGAATGGTAGACCGCATGAATATTACAAAAGCGCTGCAAAACTTTATGAA
Organism: Labeo rohita; assembly: GCF_022985175.1. Taxonomy (NCBI): domain Eukaryota; kingdom Metazoa; phylum Chordata; class Actinopteri; order Cypriniformes; family Cyprinidae; genus Labeo; species Labeo rohita. The sequence goes on along the minus strand of NC_066889.1, from coordinate 20,418,840 downwards.
CTAATGTTATGAGATAAGGATCAACATATTGGTTGAAGCTTAGGGCTGGTAAATGAACAGTTGGTGTGAGCCCAAAAAGCAGTGGCCCATGATCCATCGATATTGTGTCACTGTCAATAAGCTGAAAGCTCGAAAAGAGCAGATCATTCAATTCAAATATTCTGATTCATGAACAAATTGATCTTTTGAGTCAGAACTTTTCAGCGCATCAGTTGCGAGCTGTAAATCGTTTTATGCAGCCCAAGTTTGTGAAATGGATTCACTGAAAAGGTTTGACTCAAAACCAAACTGCTACAAAAACTGACAACAATAACTATACTTAAAGGAACAGTTTCACAAATATCAATCCAAAACAGTATGACTTTCTTTATTCTGTGATACAGAAAATAAGGTATTTTGAAGGATGGTTCTATTTTCTTTGGAAGCCTGTTTCCTCCACTGAATAAAAAATAAATAGTCAATTGTGACTTTTTTATCTCACAGTTCTGACTTTTTTCTCACAATTGCACAATACAAATTTGCAGTTCTGTCTTTTCTCAGAATTGTGAGATACGAACTTTGAATTAGAAAGTCAGAATTGCAAGATATAAACTGACAATTCTGACTTTTTTTCTCAGATTTGTGTTTGTATCTCACAATTTGGACTTTTCTCTCACAATTGCAAGTTTATATCTCACAGTTCTTTATAATTCAAAGTTGTGAGAACGCAATTCAGAGAAAAAAAGACAGAATTGCAAGTTTTATCTCACAATTGTGACTTTTCAATCAGAATTGTGAGTTTATATCTGGCTTTATAACTTACAATTGGAAGTTTATGTCACGCAATCAAAAAAAGTCAGAATTGCGAGTTTATATCTTGCAATTCTGGCTGTATAACTCACAATTGTGAGTTTATGTCTCACAATTCTGAGAAAAAAGACAGAATTGCAAGTTTTATATCACAGTTCTGGCTGTACAACTCACAATTGTGAGTTTATGTCTCACAATTCTGAGAAAAAAAGACAGAATTGCAAGTTTTATATCACAGTTCTGGCTGTATAACTTTTATGTGAGTTTAAACTCACAGTTCTGAGGAGAAAAAGTCAGAATTGTAAGATAAAAATCTGCAATTACCTTTTTTTAAAATCTATTATTCAGTGGTGGTATTCATCCTTACATTGAGTCAAAAAACAAGTCCAGACATCACTGGCAGTATTCATTTTAATTCTGGCTGTATAACTCGCAATTGTGAGTTCATGTCATGCAATTCTAAGAAAAAAAGTCACAACTGCGAGATATAAACTCGCAATTCTAATAGAAAAAAGTCAGTTGCAATTACTAGGGCTGTCCTCGACTAACGATTTTTCTGGTCGACTAGTAGTCGTTCATTTTAAGCATTAGTCGACTATTAGTTGCATGTTTACTAATAAACCATTTAAATCAAAATAATGAGCCTTTAATTGCCTACATAGCCCATTAAGCCGTCAAGCGCACAAAAAAAGATGCCACAGTGCACTGGTATGTATAATAATTATGAATGTGCCAGGGAAAACAGCAAGGAGACTGCATTAATGTTTTAATAATTTATTGATAAACTAGTGGTTTCTTTGTTGTCAGCTTAAGAGATGAAGTCGACGACACTGACTCGTCGTCTCCGCGTTAGTGATGCGCCTGTATGCATGTTTCGTTCCGATTACATAATCTGAGAATAATTATTTTCTATTTAAATTGGCTCATTTGAAAGTAGACATTTTACTCTCTTTTCATGTCTGTACGGAAAGTATACACAGAGTTTTGAAGTTTCGCGCTCAAGTTCACAAAGACCAAGACGGTAGAAAGCGCATTCTGTTTGCTTTCATTATTTTACAAAAGTGCAGTGTTTTGTTGTTATTCTAGGTGCACACAAGTAAACACAGAGTCTTTACAGATTCGAAAGACACCAAGCCTCTTGTCTTCATCTAACAGTTAGTCAACTATTAGGAGGCAGCCCCTGCAATTACCTGTTTTTATCTTTTATTCAGTGGCAGAAACGAGCTTCTATAGTTTTGATGTTGAACCTTTGATCAATTTAATGCACGTTTACTGAATAAGAATTCATTTTTCATATATACATATATACACAAGAGGGCTATCCTGAAAGGATCCAGCCATTTTAATATGAAAAATATGATATGAGAGATGTAATACGACGAAATGGCCACAGCTATGGGCACCTGATGATTGGCAGCTTCATCACGACAATGCGCCGGCCCATGCATCACGCCTCATGCAGAGTTTTTTGGCGAAACATCAATTCACCCAAGTGACTCAGCCCCCCTACAGCCAAGATTTGGCACCCTGCAATTTTGGCTTTTCCTAAAAAGCTAAAACCATCTTTGAAGGGAACTGAGGCGTCATTGTCCTATGTACAATGTTTCTTGTATCTTGTATCTTGTATCATCTTTGATAGAAATCTCTATTTTTCATATTTCATGGCCGAATACTCTCTGGATAGCCCTCGTATACACACACACACACACAAATATTATATATATTAAAGAAATTTTGAGGTTAGGAATAACATGAGCATAAATAAACTACACAGTTTTTAATGTTGGGTGAACCATGCTTTCAAACACATTGATTTTTTTTATGATCCCTGTGCCAATCCACTCATCTCAGCAGTAACTTGCACGTCATACACTCAGTTCTTTGTACTTTGTCCTGAACATTTCTTCTCCTTTTGTAAATGAGAAAATGTCCCTGATCACTTTGACATTTATTCTCTTTTCAGCCACCCCAGGGTCTTTGAAAGCAAAACACAGGCTTTGATACTGCTTGATTATTTTGCATGAGGCAATTAGTTAAAGGGGCCATATCATACTTGTTTTTGAGATTTCCTTTCTCTCTCTCTCTCTCTAAGGTCCACTTATATTGTTAAAATCAAAGGTTTTTGGGGAAAAAAACAGTCATGAATGCAGTTTCATGAATATTTTGCAACCTCTCTTTGATTCTTAGAGTCAGTTCTGACTTTTTTCCTCACAAATGTGAGATATAAACTGGCAATTATGACTTTTTTTTCTCAGAATTGCGAGATATAAACTGGCAATTCAAATTTTTTCTCAGAATTGCATGATATAAAGTCGCAATTGCGAGTTATTAAGTCAGAATTGTGAAATATAAAGTGCCAGTTCTGACTTTTTTTGCAAGATATAAATGTGCAAGTTATAAAGTCAGAATTGCGCAATACAAAGTGGCAATTTTAACTTTTTTCTCAGAATTGCGTGATAAAAATGTGAAATTGCGAGTTATAGAGTCATAATTGTGAGATACAAAGTGGCAATTCTGACTTTTTTCTAAGATTGCAACATATAAAGTGGCAATTCTGACTTTTTTTCCTCAGAATTGCACGATATAAACTTGCAGTTGTGAGTTATAAAGTCAGAATTGCGAGATACAAAGTGGCAATTTTAACTTTTTTCTCATAATTGCATGATAAAAATGTACAATTGCAAGTTATAAAGTCAGAATTGTAAGTTACAAAGTGGTAATTCTGACTTTTTTTCTCAGATTGCAAGATATAAAGTGGCAATTCTGACGTTTTCTCATATTGCAAATTACAATTGCAAATTATAAAATTGCAAGTTTATATCATGCAATTCTGAATTGCCACTTTGTATCTAGCAATTCTGAAAAGTCAGATATAAATTGCAATTGCGAGTTATAAAGTTAGAATCGAGATACAAAGCAATTCTGACTTTTTTTCTCTGAACTGCATGACATAAACTTGCATTTGCTAGTTATAAAGTCAGAACTGCAAGATTACTTTTAAAAAGTGATAAAAATGTGAAATTGCAAGTTATGAGACAAAGTGGCAATTTTGACTTTTTTTTCTCAGATAAAAAGATATAAAGTGGCAACTTTTTTTTTTGATATAAACAATTGTTTTCAGAACTCAAGAACAAAGTGGTAATTTTGACTTTTTTTCTCTGAACTGCATGATATAAACTTGCAATTGTGGGTAATAAAGACAGAACTTCAAGATACAAAGTGGCAATTTTGACATTTTTCTCAGAATTGCGTGATATAAACTTGCAATTGCGAGTAATAAAGTCAGAACTTCGAGATACAAAGTGGCAATTTTGACTTTTTTCTCAGAATTGCATGATATAAACTTGCAATTGTGAAAGGGGAAAAAGACTTTCACAGATTTGCAAGTTTATATCTTGCAGTTGTGACTTTACAACTTGCAATTGCTAGTTTGTATCACACAATTCAAAGAAAGGTCAGAGTTGTCAGTTTCTTTCTCACAGTTCTGGCTGTATAAATTGCAAAGGTTTTTTGGACAAAATATGAATGCAGTTTTCATGAACATTTTGCAACCTCTCTCTGACTCTTAGAATTTAAAGCAATGTTTTTGCTACTTTTAAGACCTCAATAGTAGGTGCTTTTTTTGGGCTCAGAAAGTTACAGTACATTTTCATAATACTTCTCATGAAATGTTCCCAAGTTTAATTCTTCAGGATTGTAATCCCTAGTCGGCTGTCCATATTATTTAAGCTGTACTGTCTGATCAACTTCACAGACTTTACAGTGATTTGATAGAATATGACCAGAACTACATTGCCAGATGGCCACATGGCCAAAGCTATAATGCTATTCTGAGAAGCCCGTCTAATCCACACTGTTCGCCACACAGTCTGAAAGTGGGAAAAAACACGCCTACGTTTACATTTCAAATAATTAAAATAGTAACCATAACTTTAATTGAGAATCAGATCACATGCAAAGTTAGCCAAACACATTTCCCTTTGAGCACTTTCTGCGTAACAGTTCAAAGCTGCAGAATTCAGGTTAAATCCTTCCAGCTTAGACTAAAAGCACAGTCATGAAGCATGGCAGCCAGACAAAAAAAAAAAAGGCAGGAAGAAATGATCACTGCAGAAAACTAGGCTGCTTCGATGTCTTTTTCCTCGCTCACTGTGAATGCGATGGTAGATAAAGCTGAGCTGAATAATCCCTCAGAATTGAACGCTATTAAAACTCTTTGTGAAAAGATGAGACCTAACTTACTTTTATACTAAGGAGTGCTGAGGTTCAGGTACAGCACATACTTAGAAAACCCCCTCTGCTCTGACCCGACTTTCTCTCTCTCTGTCTGCCCCTTTCATTAGCAAACTGCATATCCTGTAACACCTAAACACAGCGACGATTCACACCATAAATTTAGGAATTTGTCGCACACCTTCCCCTGATGAAACGCTTAATGTTGCACCTCTTCTCACACTGAGGTTGCTGCACAAAAAGTCTAAAGTTTGTTTTTCACCACTTTATCTAGATACGTTTCCTACAAAATGATGCAGCTGTATTAAACTCTTGCATTATTCTGTTATGATTGATTACAAGAAAAAAAAAACAAAAAAAACAAATGTATTATAAGAATTATCCTCTTAAAGGAAAGAAAATATTTGTAGCAAAATATGCAGTATTTGGATACGCAAGTTAAATATCAAACATTTGCAAATAAATGATGCACAAACATTTGCCCAGAACAAACTTCACTTCTCTTAGGAGCTTAAAGTATATAATTATTTTTAATCAAATCGTTTCGCAGATGATTAAACATTGTGTCACAACATAGATCATCATATTAACTATGAACATGTTCCACTAATCACAACAAGAAAGCATCCAAATAGGTTGTGTCCTAATTTTTAACTCTCAGTATAACAATTTTTACAATTACTTTACAATATGCCATTGTTTAGTGACATTGTTGTACTGTTGCATGCTGTAGTTAAGTCCTTTTCTCCCTTTTTACTCTGCAAAAAGGTATTTTAGTCTTATTTTCCTCTAAATATATAAGCATCTTTAAATATAATATAACATATAATATAATATTATATACAATTTTTTTTTTTTTTTTTTAAAAATTTAAGTTTAATATTTAATTTCTTTATTTTAATTCATTTTTAATTTTTTACATTTTAATTTTTTATTTTTATTTATAAATGCCACTTGGTGTTATATGATATAATACCATCATACCACCCGACTGAAAGGCCATCTTAAACCAGTCTAAAGCTGATTTGCTGGTTTTAGCTAGTTTAAGCTGGTCTCCTAAGTTATTCCTCAAGCTGTTACCTAAGCATCTATAAATATAATATAATATAATATAATATAATATAATATATAATTTAATTTTTATATTTTCTTATTTAATTTAATTTTTTTTATTTTAATTAATTTTTAAAAATTTCTACATTTTCTATTTAAATTTTTTATTTATAAATACCACTTGGTGTCATATATATTATTAATTTAATTTTTGTTTTGTTTTTTTAAAATCATTTTCAATTTTGTAAAATAATAATAATTTTTAATTTAAATTTTTAAAATTTTTATTTATAAATGACACTTGGTTTAATCATTTGTACAAATTCTTTGAAATATATGCCACGGTTTAGTGGCATTGTCTACTGTACTGTTGCCGACAGTAGTTAATAAATCCTTTCCTCTGCAAAAACGCATTTTGGTCTTATTTTCCTATAAATACATAAGCATCTATAATATAATATAATATAATATAATTTGATTTTTATATTTTCTTGTTTAATTAACATTTTTTATTTTATTTAATTTTAAAATTTTTATTTATAAATACCACTTGGTGTAATATATATTATTAATTTTACTTTTTGTATTTTAATTTTTTATATTTAGTTTTACTTATTTAAATTAATTTTCAATTTCGTAAAAAAAAATTATAACAATTTAAAAAAAAAATTCATGTATATTTATAAATGCCCTTTGGTATAATAATTTTTACAATTTCTTTGAAACATATGGCACTGTTTAGTGACATTGTCTATTGTACTGTTGCCGACAGTAGTTCATCCTTTCCTAATTAATCCATAATTTCCATAATTTTTTTATTTAATTTTAATTTGTAATTTAAAAAAAAAAGTTTACATTTTATACAAATTTGTATAAACTTGGTGTTATATATATATATATATATATATATATATATATATATATATAATACCATCATACCAACCAGCTGAAACGGCATCTTGAACCAGCCTAATGCTGGTTTGCTGGTTTTAGCTAGTTTAAGCTGGCCTCCCAAGTTTGTCCTCAAGCCGTTATCCCAATCTGAGCTGAAAAAAAAAATGACCCAAATCCCCCTAAAACCACCTACTCCCTCTACTCTACTCACTAGATCATAGTTTTCCTTTTAAACACATATAATTATGTAGGTTCATATAACCATATAACCTAACCCTGTATGTCGAGGAAGGCCTAAACCTCAGGAACTGAGTTTGTGTCCGAATAATTAACCGGTAATAGTTGTATAGGGATATGAAATATGGCGAGTCAAAGGCAGGCTTGATCCTTTTAATTAGTCTCATTTATCAGAGGCTAACGTCAGAGCTTCATTTCTGCTCTGGCTCACGCTCCCTCACCACCTATGAGGAAAGAATTAACTGCGTGTACATCAAAGCCACTTCTGGCATTCACTGTCATATTGCATTTAACAGAATGGAGTGGGGAATGTGACATTTACTGCCTCCCCTTTGCAGAGCAGAGCGATTGTGCTGAATAGATTTATGTCTGAAACGCCAGCGGTATCCATGAGGAGAAAAGTGCAATTTCACAACGCCATTCACTTTCAAATAACCTCCATTCACACCTTTCCCTTCATCAGAAAGGCTGAAAGAACGGACCGGAAACACTCTTCAACGTCATCCCATCTCTAATTACATCAGACCAGAGAATGTCCCTTTATACCGCCGACACAATGCCCTCAGACTGCAGTGGCTGGCACATATGATCATGTGAGAAAGACAAAGAACCTGCAATTTATCCATTCTTTTGAAAAACATTTTTCTCCTGAAGTATTAATATAAAAAATAGCTGAGGAAAACTGCAAATATATTAACAGAAATTAAAATATGCTATTTCACTAATGCCTAACTGTAATGAATCATACTATCAGGGTGCTGATTTAGACAGGATTTTTGACTCATTCTAGTGATTATATTGTTATGCCCGTAGTTGGCTACAAGGGATTGTCTTTACAAGTAAATGATTTGAATCATTAACTAAATCAAATTCATTCAAAACACTGATTCATTTAAGAATAAAATAAGAGACAGTTTTTGAGTCATTCACTTAAATGATTCATTCAAACACTGACTGAATCTACATTACAGCTGTATTAATATAAAACTTAATATAAAAATACAAAAATATGATTATAAAAGTTTGCTAATAAATACTGAATTCATTCGAAAACCCTATTTATTCAAGAACTAAACAATTTGTAATAATAATTATTTTAAGGAATATAAATGGCATGAATCATTTTTATTAATTATTTACATTTTTATTAATAATAAAAATGAATATATAATTACAAAGTTTGCCAGTGGAGTAAACAAACAAATAAATAAAACAATATTAATACAACATTTTGTATTATTATAAAAATATGTTCAAAAACCTTATTCATTCAAGAACTAAACAATAATTTGTAATAATAATTATTATTATTGTAAGAAATATAAACAACATTAATCTTTTATTAATATTAACAAATTATTATATAATTACAGAGTTTGCCAGTAAATAGAATAATATTAATATAACATTTTGTATTAATATAAAATACAAAAATTTAATTATAAAAGTTACCCTATATGAACCCTGTTCATTCAAGAACTAAACAGTAATTTGTATTAATTATAATAATAATTATTATAAGTATTATAAATTACATTAATAATTTTGTAACAATAATAAGAAATGAATATACAAAGTTTGCCAGTGGAGTAAATAAGTAAATAAATAAATAAAATAATAATACAACATTTTGTATTAATATAAAAAAAAATATATATATATATATATATATATATATATTTAGAAAAGTTAGCTAATGAATAAATAATTTGTTAAAAAAAAAACAATTTATTTCCGAACTAAAGAATAATTTGTGATAATAATAATTATTATTATTATTATTATTATTAAAAGGAATATAAGTTACATTCATCATTTTTATTAATAATAAAAAAAAGAATGAATATTTAATTACAAAGTTGGCCAGTGGAGTGAGTAAATAAATAAATACAGACAAAAAAAATACATACAACATTTTGTATTAAGATAAAAATACAAAAATATAATTAGAAAATGTTGCTAATAAATAAATAATTTGTTTTAAAAAAACTATTTATTTAAGAACTAAATAATTTGTTATAATGATTAGTAGTAGTAGTAGTAGTAGTAGTAGTAGTAGTATAAGGAATATAAATTACATTAATCATTTTTATTAATAATAATAAAAAATGAATATATAATTACAAATTTTGCCAGTGGAGTAAAACAAATAATAAATATTATTACAACATTTTGTATGAATATAAAAATACAAAAATATAAGTTTTTTTTGCTAATAAATAATTTGTTCAAAAACCCTCTTTATTCAAGAACTAAACAATAATTTGCAATAATAATAATTATTATTATATATTATCAATTATAATAGATAGATAGATAGATAGATAGATTATAAAATATGAATAAATAATAAATAAATTTGCCAGTGGAGGGAGAAAGTAATAAATAAATAAATAAATTTCATCTGAGTCTGGTTTGTTGATTTGTTCAGAAATGAAACACCAGTAATATATTGCTGTATTCACGATTCTGTTGTGACTTCCTTGCAACTATTTTCATTAGCGAAGTAAATACCCAGCCATATTGTCTTTATAATGTAAGTTAATTTAATGTTAAGTCATTACATTTACTAAAGACAGCTCAACTTAAAAACATCACACTGGAAAATCATGCTGTGTCAGTGTTTTCACACTTCCTTTTGTACAAAACTACACTAAGCACTCAGAAGAGGAATGGCAAACATTTAAAAGCAAAGTGTATTCAGCTGCTGACACACAACAACACACATGGTTTCATTTGTTATCTGCACTAGAAAAGGTCTGTTGGGATTTCAGGGCACAGAGTGTCACTATCACTGCCATCCCGGTCCATCTCACGTCTTCACTCATCTTTCTATCTGTCTGTCTCTCCAATCTGATAACAGTCCTCTCACTCATGTCTGTCTTTCCCGGTTACTCTGTTTCTTTATGTTATGCTCTGATTGCACTGCTTTCATCTCTGAATGCAGTTTTACAGTTAAGATCCCTAACCGTTGACACTGTTTACCGTGCCAGTGTCAAGTCCTGTTACGAAATGCCTTTTCAACTGCAAAAAGTGCTTAGTTGTATAGCTGTAAAATCTAAAACATAACAACATAATCTGTTGTATAATATAAAACATAATAATCACTTGTCTCCTGACCTGTTTGCTTGTATAAGTGTGTCTCTGGCAACCCTGCTGTCTCGAGTGTGTGTGTCCTGCCAAGCCGGGATAGAAAATTACTGGGCACCCTGCAGAGCAGAGCGGTCCTCCCAAGGCCATGGCGGTCCTGGTGAGGTTACCGCTGCCCTCTTCATCACTGTCATCACGCCTCTGGGGTGGAAAGGATACACTGCCCCAAACACACAAAACGGCCCACTGGAGAGTGACCATGATGAAACAGGATACTGGAATACACAGCCAATGATAAGCACAAAGAACTGGAGAAAGAGACTTTTTTTTTTAGGGACTGATGAAGATAAGATAACATGCAAAATAAAATAAAATTAAATAAAATAACAAAATACACAGCCAATGATAAGCACAAAGCCTGGAGAAAGATCTGACTTTGGGGACTGATGACGATAGATAACATGCAAAAGAAAAATTAAATTAAATAGAATAGAATAGAATAAAAAATAAAATCTAACAATAAAATAAATAAATAAATAAAATAAAATAGAAAAATTAAATTAAATAAAAAATTAAATTAAGTAATAAAAATTCAATAAAACAAAACAAAACAAAATTACTTAAATTAAAATAATAACAAAATACACAGAAAGCACAAAGACTGGAGAAAGATCTGACTTTGTAGGGACTGATGAAGACAGATAACATGCAAAATAAAATAAAATAAAATAAAATAATGAAAAAAAAATAGGATAAAATGCACAGCCAATCGTATGCACAAAGACAGGAGAAAGATCTGACTTTTTTAGGTACTGATAACTAGATAACATGCAAAATAAAATAAAATTAAATTAAATTAAATTAAATAGAATAAAATAACAGACAAATAAAACAAAAAAAGAACAAAATAAAACAATAAAAAATAAATAGAATAAATAAAATCAAATAGAATAAAATAAAAAATTAATTAAAATAAAATAGTAAAAAATAATTAAAGGGAAAAAACAAAAAAATGACATAAAATACAATAAATTAAAAAAAATATATATATATATATATATATATATATATATATATATATATATATATATATATATATATATATATATATATATATAAATAAATAATGAAATAAAATAAAATAAAATAAAATGAAATGAAACCAGCTCTCTTTACTTACTAAATACTAAAAGATAGATAACATGCAAAATAATAAATAAATAAATAACACAGAAAAATAAAATAAGATAATAAACAATTTAATAAAATAAAATAAAATAAAAAATTTGAATAAACTAATATAAAATATAAAAATAATAACAAAATACACAGCCAATGATAAGCACAAAGAATGGAGAAAGATCTGACTTTTTAGAGACTGATGATAGATAACATGCAAAATAAAAAAAAATAATAAAATAGAAAAATTAAATCAAATAAAATAAATAAAATACAGCCAATCGTAAGCACAAAGATGGGAGAAAGATCTGAGTTTTTTTAGGTACTGATAACTAGATAACATGCAAAATAAAATAAAATAAAACAAATGTAATTAAATAGAATAAAATAAAATACATTAAAATAAAACAACCAGCCCTCTTTACATACTCTCTTCTTTTTGTAACTTACAAATATAGAACATCTCACAATGTTGATGCTACAGGACGGGAATATGGTTTTATTAAGTGCTATACATCTTATAGAAGCCTAAAGCAAGTATTAAATATATTTTTAATTTTTTTTCAATTACAGTGCAAAGAGATTTATTCAGAAATCTAACCCCAAGTAGCAAAAGTAATATTTTGCAAGCATCAGTATTACAAAAAAAATATATATTGTCAGGATGCTAGCCATGTGCAAAAATTGGGCATATGCTGGAAGAAAATAACTCTTTGTTCTAGCAGAGCAAATTTAGAATAAAATAATGTTCTTGATAACATGGGTGGCTTCTGAGTACCATAATCTATGCAGAAAGTCTATTACATGTAATGTGGCATGACATGAAGAGGCTGCTGTTCTTCTTTTGACTTTTAACACATTCATGTAACATTTAATACTCACCCTACAACAAAGGGTTTCAGTGGGGCTACACTGTCACACACCATCACATTGATCACTAGTAACACGTTCACTTCAAACAAAGCACTGCTTTTGAGGGCAAATGTGTTTCATGTTGTGTTGTATTGCTTGCTATCACCAACTTTCAGGTATAAAAACATTTCATCACCTGATGCTTGAAAGATGACAAGTAGAATGACACTTAAACTCACGAAAGCTAAAATGAAGGTGCTAGCTTTTCAGGTGGCAAAGACAATAAAAATTCTGCATAATGTAGTCATTTGCTTTTGCAGGTGCGAAATGATTATATAAGCTCAGTTACAGTGTTTTACACACCTGCTTCTGCAAAGAGATTTGTATACTGCACATAATTACTCATTAATGAGATTTTAATTACTCTTGTTTTCCGCTAAAAAATAATTAATTAAATAAAAATCTTTTAAAAACAGGATAAATTTATTCAAGAAGCAACACTGCGTAAAATATCATATTTCCTCTGTCAGACTTGTTATACTTAATTACTAGAGCAAGAACACAAAAGACACTTTTATTAAAAGATGAAATCTCTAAAAACAACTCTTAATATCTTATGCAGTGGTACTTTGTGTATTTTGCTTGAAGGATTTTCTTTAGATATTTTAACTAGGATTTTCTTTAGATATTTTAACTAGGATTTTCTTTAGATATTTTAACTAGATTTTCTAAAACATTCTTTTTGCAGAGCACATTCACTCATTTATGCATTTAATTTGGATAAGTAAAGCTTTTAGAAGAAACTGTATATCTCTCTGAGTCATAAACATTATTGTTTTTTTAACCTTACATTTCTATACTAAAAGATTTGTTAAAAGAAAAGTTCACTTTCAGAACAAATTATTCTACAGATAATGGACTCACCCTGTTGTCATCCAAGATGTTCATGCCTTTCTTTCTTCAGTCGTAGAGAAATTATATTTTTTGAGGAAAACATTTCAGGATTTTTCTCCATATAGTGGACTTCAGTGGTGGCCGTGAGTTTGAAGGTCCAAAATGTAGTTTCAGTGCAGCTTCAAAGGGCTTTAAATGATCCCAGCCAAGTAATAAGGCACTTATCTATCGAAACGATTGGTCATTTTCTAAAAAAAAATTAAATTTACATACTCTTTAATCCAAATGCTCGTCTTATCTAGCTCTGTGATGCACATGCGTACTCTTGTGTAACTCGGTTCAAGAAAGTTAGGGTATGTCAAAAAACTCTCATCTAATTTTCTCCTCCAACTTCAAAATCATCTTGCATCGCTGCAGAAGTACCGACCCAGTGTCTACAAAGTGAACATGCAAAGAAGGTCAAACGGCCTTTACAAAAAAAGGTAAAACAGCAATGTAGAATGATTTTAAAGTTGGAGGAGAAAATGAGACGGGAGTTTTTCAACATACCCTAACTGTATTGACCCGGATTACACAGACTATGCATGCGCATTGCAGAGCTATAGACAAGATGAGCATTTGAGGTTAAAAAGTATATATATATATATATATTTTTTTTTTTTTGAAAATTACTGATCATTTCGCTAGATAAGACTTCTTCCTCGGGTCATTTAGAGCCCTTTGAAGCTGCATTTTGTACGTTCAAACTTGCAGGCACCACTGAAGTCCACTATATGGAGATAATTCCCTAAATGTCTTCCTCAAAAACATAATTTTTTTTATGGCTGAAGAAAGAATGACATGAACATCTTGGATGATCTTGGAAGATCTTTGAGTCCATTATCAGTACATTTTTGACCTGGAAGTGAACAACTCCTTTAAAAGGGTCATCGGATGCCCATTTTCTACAAGTTGATATGATTCTTTAGGGTCCTAAACAAAGTCAATAATATACTTTGGTTAAAAATTCTCAATGGTTGTGTAAAACAACACCCTTTTTACTTTATCAAAATGAGCTCTGCAAAAATCAACCCATTCTGAGGGATTGTTCCTTTAAATGCAAATGAGCTCTACTCGCCCCGCCCCTCTCTTCTCTCTGTGACGAGCATGTTTACTTTAGCCGCGAAACCCATACGATTAAAAAAATGAACTAATTATTCACACATTTTTTCAGAAATTATTTGTGATTAATCACGATTAATCCCACCTAACCTTATAGTTTTTAAATACATTTTTATATTGCAGTAATTTCACATTCAATCTTCAAATTAATGTAAAAACATGATTTTTTTTTATTTAGGACTGAAGATATCACTGATACCAGTATTACTGATGTCTCTACAAAATAGATATTTTTTTCCTAATATTTAACCACTGACTATAGCCATTCAACATTACAGTATAATTGAGAGCTATCCATTTTAACATTTATTAGACTTAACAACTTAACAACTTCTAATTTAAGTGAACTTGAAACAGCCTTCACATATATACAATATACAGATATTGAATACATTTTTTAACAGCTAAATACAAAATTAAATACAGATTCATTAAAGCTACAAAAGTTATTGATTTCCTTTTTTTCTTTTGTTCTTTGATTAACAAACATCCCAGCAGCTGGTTTATTAGGTTATTTGGCTGCTATTACTTTAAGAGCTACCGCTGCTGAGCGTGATGTGGATCTGACTCGCTGTGGATCAGTGTTGCCAAGTCTGTGGTTTTCCCGTGGAATTGGGCTTTTAATACTGTTGCTGTGGGGTGTTTTTCATGTTCACGGGTTGAAGCGACCCCAATAATGGTATATTTAGCCCCTGAAATGCAAACTGTAGCAGGGGGAACCCCACCAAAAAAAAAATGTGTATTTTACCCCCAGAATGCGATTTTTGCTAGGGGACCACTCTCGGAACGTGGTAGTTTTGCGTAGCAACTGGGTGGGTTTTGTTGGGAAAACCTGGCAACCCTGACTTGCATGATCGTAGTTCCATTTGCACTTTAATATTAAAATGCTAGAGGCTACAGGATGCGCTTCTGCAATTAAAGCATGTGAGCACATTATAGCGGCTGACAGGACAGATAAATTAGTTTTAACAGACACATAGCCTGACGACTAAATAAACTCACTTCTCAAGAAAAAAAGAGACAGAAGCAGCAGTTTTGAGTGGGGTAGCCAACCTTAGCCCCGCCCCCGCATTAACTGCGTTAAATAAATTTAACGCTGTTAATTTGGAAAAATTAAGCATTAACAGGCTAATTCGGACAGCACTAATGAACACACCACTGCCCCAGCAAACACCACCTTTTATTCCAAAGACATTATATCCTTGGGTTCACGCTCAAATGCAAGAATGAGCAGTCGCGATACACTGAATTCACAGCCTGCGCAAACGCAGTTGAGATGTTGGCGCGCACCGCTTTTGTAGCCCAATTAAATTGTGATGATGTAGCTAGCAGACAGGGTTTAAGCCTGACATGAAGTGTTCATGTAGACTGATTGTGTCTGCAACAGATTGACTATGGGCTTCACTGCAGAGGTGATTAAGATAGAGGAGAGAGATTTATGGCCTCCTGCTCCTAAGAGAAGGTAATTGAAATCATTCCCATCGCCAGAGCTCTCGTCTCTCCTTCTCCCCAGGTCAATGCCGACTAAAGAGTCGTCAGCTCTTGTGCTGTTTACCACATCGAGATCTGCTTCACCTTGCTTTCACATTGCCGCCCGTGCTTGCGTGCGCACATAAGCTCTTTATTTCTGAGGGCGATGGAGGCTGTTATCGCTATCCGCCGCTCCTGTAATTAAGACATTAGAGTTTCCTGCACCACTCAGCGCATTAGCGAACAAGAAAATGGCCGCTTTTGAGAAAAAAAGCAAAGCGCCTGATGGTTTATCTCAAGGGCTAATTAAAAATGGACAGAATCTTTCATTTTCCACATCTCTGACGGCTGGCGACCCAGAGGCTGCGGCGGTTTCTGCTGACTCTATGCGCTCCGGCGTTGCGCAAATAACATCTCCGGCTGACCCAGCAGGGAAAGGAAAGCAAAAACAACCCATTTCAAACTTCAAACGATCACAGAGTTTTGAAGAGAATCGTTATGGGTGACTTCCTCAGTTAGTGCCATCGCTCATCAAAATAGTTTCTTTTTTCCCTCACATATCACAATGTCTGTCCTGTGTGTAATCGAGCTGCGGAACTATATAATGGCGTATTTGCATTACAAAGCGTGCTGCTAGAGTTAGCGCAGTAACAGAGAGGAGTGTGTCATACGGGGCTCCGAAACAGTCCAGTGGTGCATTAGCTATCAAAGATCTCTCTGATCACTGCCCTTCTCTGAAGCAATCCTCTTGTTGTTCAAGTGTAGACGGAAAAGTGAGTCAGAGATAAACAAGAAATACATGATGCAATTTCAGCCATCTGGACACCCACACTCGCAACCCTACAGATTAATCGGAGACTTTGCTCAGTTCTGGCTTTAAGCTGAAAGAGGCATTAAACAGGCTCATTTTCGTGTTTAAAGGGAAGACCACTTTAAGGAAACTCTTTTTTTTAGTATGTTATGTACGTGCCCATCTCTGATTAAGACGATTATGGCCATTTGAAGTGTATTAAAGTATTAAAGTATTAAGTATTAAATGTGGACATATATCGGCTGAGGATGAAAGCATTTCCAGCTCTGTAGTTCTCAGTCACGACATTATGCATAACGGCTGTCACTAACGATTATTTTGGTAATCGAGTAACCTGTCGATTATTCTGACAATTAATCGAGTAATCGGATAATTATATATATATATTTTTTGTAGTAATAAAATTAGATCTAAGTGAACAAAGGTCTTTAAAATGACTTAAAGGGTTAGTTCACCCAAAAATAGCCTATTATTTACTCACCCTCCAGGGCTCCTAGGTGCATATGTTTTCTGTCTTTTACGTGAATCCAGTCAGAGTTATATTACAAATTATCCTGGCACTTCCAAGCTTTAGAATGACGATGGGTGGGTGTTCCCCTTCATCAGTCCAAAACTAGTCCAATAAAGTGCATCCTTCCATAATAAAAAGTGCCTCGCACAGCCCCGGGGGGTGAATAAAGGCCTCCTGTAGCAAATCAATGCGTTTTTGTAAGGAAAATATCCATATTTAAAATGTAAGGGCCACTTTAATCCAGCTCGCGCCAACTAGTTGTACACGCCGCACAGATGTGACGAATGCGAACGCACCACTGAGAAGTAAACACAGCACCGGATTAAAAGTTAAAAATGACGATTTGTAAAGAAAAATGTAGGAGGATTTCGATATAAACCAAGAGGAGACTGGTTTTCTTTTGCTAAAGTAAGGAAACTTTGCTTCCTTTGCTCCTGTAAACAAACGTTGAGCATCAGCGACATCCTGTGGAGCTGCTTCCGTGTATGACTAGTTGGTGCAAACTAGATTAAAGTGATTTTTATGTTTTGAAAATGAATAATTTTGTATCAATACACCACAGGAGGCCTTTATTTACCCCCCAGAGCTGTGTGAGGCACTTTTTATTATGGATGGATGCACTTTATTGGACTTGTTTTGGACTGATGAAGAGAAACACCCACCCATGCCATTCAAAAGCTTGGAAGTGCCAGGATAATTTTTAATATAACTCTGATTAGATTCGTCTGAAAGAAAAAAGTCATATTCACCTTTTAATTTTTGGGTGAATGGTCCCTTTAAAATACATATATAATAGCAAGGAGGCCATAATAATTAGTTCAAATAAAGTATCAAAAACAAGTAATCACATGGTTTTATTAAACAAAATTGTTAAAATACATAATGTATTATAAACAATAGATTATAACAAATGCCTGCTGAGGGCGCCAACGGCCTGACGATTGTTTCTACACTTATACTGTGATCTAATCTGTTTAATATTGACTCAACAACATTTATTTTATATGTCCACTTTATCTTTAATATTTGGCCATTTCTGTATGATAGAAACGCTACAGCCATTGTATTTTCTTGAATATGTGGACATCCAAAACGTGTAAACTCAGAGGGTTTAAACTTTTATTTTGAAATTGTGACGAACCGTTAGCATAGGCCTACGAAAGGTTAGTATATTTAGCATATTTAGAGAAAGATACTAATGTATTCTCCTGCGTTTTCGTAGGTTTATAAATTATTTACCTTACAAATCTGATGAAATAGCGCATGTTGCATTCCCAGGTGAACGTTGTAACAAACCTAAACTCACAACAACATGAAGAGATGGAGTTTGTGACGCTCCACACATGTAAATGACAGTTTTATTGTGAATGGAGCCATTCTGAGATGCACATACGCAACATACACGGATGTAAATAATTAAAGCGCATATATTAAACCTCCATCGCATATATTTAATTAAATCGTGGCGTTTGTTATAACATTATGCTTTATTATGATTTTTAAAGTGGTTTAATATGTGGAATGCGCCACTTCCGGTATTTTGCCAATTACTGGACACGGGCAAAATGCAGTCCATTTAAAAAAAAAAAAAAAAAAATTGCATACTCGAATAGAATCGAGGAATCATTAAAGCCCTGTTACATATAAAAGCTGACACAGTTTTAAAATGAAAACATTTAAAAATATTACCCATTCAGATGCAGTATATACGCATACAGTAGGCTTGATTCAAAATAGCTGTCTGAAATTCACAGCTACATAGTGTGTGATGCTCAGGACATCTTATTCAATCAACACACTGAACCACAGCTGTGTTGTTCTGGCTCGTGGCCCAGACTGAAAAACAACATAGTTTTTACACCTAACTGTGACAATTTAACTGTATTTGCAGCTGTAGCCATTAATCAGGTACAGCAGCTGTTGGTTTTACTGGAGTGAAGGCATCATTTGTATGCGAATGGACGTTATGATTGATAAAAAGATGAATTAGAAATTGGGTAATCAATCAATCAGTTAGACACACAGTCTAAACTATGAATATTTACACTGCTGTGCATAAAAACATGAGATGTGTTCGACATCGTGGGAACCGAGGCACAATCTGCAGATAACGCTTCTACAATATGTTTGTTTACTACATAAATTAAACGAATGGCTTCCATTGTCACCTAGCAGGGAATTCAGACAAACACATTTACAAAATCAGCCAAAAAGTGCTTTTAAAATTGCTCTATAACGTAGCGTGACAGACTCATGGAAAGTATGCCATTAGCCATAAAAAGAAGCAAACAGGGTTATAAAGCAGAAGGACTCGCACTTCCGTACTAGTTGTATAACTTTTATAGAGGTTTCTTCAGGTCATTTGGCCATTTAGTTTCTTAGCTTTGGAGAATAAGATAACAGCGTACTGGAAATGTCACACGAGCCGGGGAATACTTCAAACTGAAAGCTGCATAAATAAGCCAAAGAGTGAAAAAGAGGAAATGTGAAAACAAACAAGAGAAGGAATAGATGCTTTCCAAACTAAATGTATGATTTTCATATCTGTGATTACATCCATTTCCTGCCATTGTCGTTCATGTCCTACCATCTGCCATTACAGAGCAACTCGCTGAGAGTGAATCATAGAGAGAAAGACAGAGAGAGAGAAACTTCTATCAATGAACCTTGTAGGCGGCAAATTTAGCACACATGGTCCGGAAATCAATGCTAGTACAAACTGAATTACAATACATCCGCAAAAAGTGGGACAACTGTACATTTAGAATGCCAGAGATGCATTAAAAAAATAGTGCAAAAACACTCACATATTTTCATTTCTGACAAAAAAAAAAAAAAACTGACCCAAATCTGCTGGGTTATATAAATACAGTGGCATATTTCACAATTGTACTGTGTTGTTGTTATATGTGTCTTAATGTACTCGTATTATCAAGAACCACTGCATTTAAAGGGATAGTACACCCAAAATGAAAATTACTCAAATTACTAATTTCTCACCCTCATGTTGTTCCAAACCCGTAAGACCTTCGTTCATTTTCAGAACACAAATTAAGATATTTTTGATGAACTCTGGCCGCTTTCTGACCCTGCATAGACAGCAATGCAACTGACACGTTCAATGCCTAGAAAGGTAATAAGGACATCAATAAAATAGCCCATGAGAGATCATTAGTTTAACTGTAATGTTATGAAGCTACAATAATACTTTTTGTGCAAAGAAAACAACAACTTTATTTAACAATTTCTTCTCTTTTGTGCAGTCTTCAATGCACATTCATAAGTAGCATGTTTTCTTTGTGCACAAAAAGTAGTCTCATAGCTTTATAACATTACTGTTGAACCACTGATGAACCACTGTCACATGAACAATTTTACTGTTCTGGGTCTGAACGTGTCAGTTGTGTTGCTGTCTATGCAGGGTCAGAAAACTCTTGGATTTCATCAAAAATATCTTAATTTGCGTTCCGAAGATGAATGAAGGTCTTACAGAATAGGGTGAGTAATTAATGACAGAATGTTCATTTTTGGGTGAACTATCCCTTTAAGAAGACTCCAGAGACTTATAGACACACACAAACACACTCAACCTTCAACCAGTTTTTTTTTTTTTTTTTTTTTTTTGCTGCCTGAGGGATCGTCATCAGGTAAGCTCTGGCCTTGGCTAATAAACCAGTGATGTCACAGCTGTTATTTTATATGTGCATAATCATGTTTGATTATGAATCCTGTGAGCTATCTTTTTATTTCAGTTAATGAGCTTGATTGCCTTTCCTATGTCATATTACTGAACTGTCGACGCCACCCAAACTCAGTTCCATCAGCCTCAGCGTTTGCAAAACTCTATTGCGACTGTATTAAACACACAGACCTTAATAGTGTAACAGTGTATTTGCATACTCATTAAAGCAAATTTAAGGAGTGGGAGGGCAATGATTAGTTGTCTAAATTGTTGTGGCTGTATTGAGAGTGTTACTCTGTTTTGATATCTGGTTTTGTGCTGACACACATCATGGGGAGATTCTGCCATACTGTTTTCGTCTTTATTTACATTTTTTTTTTTATTATTTACACCCATTTTCAGAATGAAGAGTTCGAGGTAAAATTCAAATTTCTTTTCCTATTCATTCTTAAACAATAATAACAATTGTTATTATTATTAGTGATTAATTATTAATACTATAAATTAAATGTTAATGGTATTTTATAATTCTAAATTAATATACATGATTAATAAATAATAATAAATGTTATTAATAATAATTGTTTTATAATAATAATAATTATTATTATTATTATTATTATTATTATTATTATTATTATTATTACAAGAAATAACAATAAAAATAATAATAACAATTAATTTTATTATTGTATACAAATGAATATAATAAACATCAGTGTAAATATAAATTATTATTATTATTATTATTATTATTATTATTATAAATGCATCATTCTACAAGTCATCAATAAAAATGTCAAATTTCCACTCCTATTCATTCTAATCAAAATAAATAATAATAATAATAATTATTATTATTATTGATGATGATGATTAATTATTAACAATATAAATTAAATATTAATTATATTTCATAGTTATAAATATACATGATTAATAATTATCATTTTATTATTAATTTATACTATTCATTCTAATAAATCTGTTAAACAATAATAATATTTAATAATAATAATTATTATTATTATTATTATTATTATTATTATTAATTATTAATAATACACTGAATATTATAAACATACATTATCAACAATTAATAATTGTAATTTTACTATTAATGATTGATTTATAATAATAATAATAATTATTATTATTATTATTATTGTTGGTGTTGTTGTTGTTGTGATTGTTATTGTTATTATAATAAATAATATTAATTTGTTTACAATAATAACAACATATTGTTATTATAGGAAATAATAATTTTATTATTATTGTAAATAAATTAATATTATAACTATCAGTGCAAATATAAACTATTATTATTATAAATGTATAATTCTACATTTAAACATCAACAACAAAAATCTTTTCATAGTTACATTTTTACTCATGTTCATTCTAATCAATCTGTTTAATTATAATAATAATAATAACAATAAGAATAAGAATTATTATTATTATTATTATTAATGCTTAATTATTAACAATATAAATTAAATATAAATTGTTTTATAATTGTAAACAAATATGCTTTATTAATCATTAATTTTAATAATTGTAATATTAAGATTTTAATATTTATATTTTAATATATGAATATTAATAACATTAATAGTTAATGTTAATAGTTATTATTATTACTTATATAATACGTATATGTAATAATATATTTGTTTATAGTAATACAATGAAATATTGTTATTATTCTATTATTGTTATTACAAGAAATAACAATAATAAAAAACCTAATAATAACAACTACTTTATTATTGAAAACAAATGAATATTATAAATATTAGTGTAAATATAAAATATTGTTATTTTTATTATTATTGTTGTTGTTATAAATGTATAATTCTACAAATGTACAATATAATATTTAAACAAATGCTTCTATTTATTTAGCCATGTTTATATAAATTACTGTGTTTTCTACTGTTCCTGAGGGTATTTAAATTATAGGTAGCTTGTAGACTGACAAATTACAGTTTCAAAGTAACACTGATGTGTGGGGACATTTAATTGTACCTTTTTGGGTGTCAAAATTGACGGAAGTGTTAGTATCCCCGCAAAACACAGATGATAATGATAGGAAATGCTGCATGCTGAGAGCAGCGTAGCTGCGAGGAAGAGAATAGAGTTTGTCTGACCTGTGATCCCTGAATAGGCAACATCACAGAGGAGGCGAACAGCTGGGTAGCTTCACGTGAGAGTAAGAAAGTGCTCTTCAGTGACAGCCACGCGCTCTCCTGTGACCCCCGTGCCAGTCTATGCAAATGTGAGCGGATGGCTACCACTGCGCAGAGTTAATGAGAGAGAGATGGAGAGAAGGAGAGCAAATTAAAACAATCTCTTCCAGGGTTCATATACCAGCGCCATATGTTCCAGGAGCTAGCGAACAATTCGCAACAGTTAAAATTGCCGTGACCTATCACCGCACCACGAACCGCCGTCGTCTCAGCCCTAGCATAACAGCCAAATGTTCATCATTTAGAAACCGCTTCTCAACATAATTGGACACGGCACAAGGAAATGGCATGCATTTGGAAACAGAATGCTCTACGACAGGGGCATTGTTGCTGCCATGTCTTTTATCAGCTGTCAGGTTCAAAGTAACAATAGAGCTTTAGCATTACAATCTCCGTTGATGATCTCAAAGAGATAAAATACAATCATTTTGCCTCTCTAATCTACTTGAACAGACTTCCGCTGAGGTCCCGACTGTTGACGGAGGCATGAAGCTTTATGCATTTTAAAGTTTCCTCAATAGGCCTGGTACCAGCGCTTTTAAAAAAAATTATAATTGTTTATCTGCCTGATTCCTGACCCTCTCTGACAGAACGCCGCACGGCGGAGAGAAAAGTCTGATTTTGTTATTGAATTGGAGATGAGGTGGATGGAAAAAAACAATTTAACATCAATTTTAGGTGAATGAAAAACATGCAAATAACACGACATAATGGAAAAGGCTGTATCGCACCGAATGAGGGTCTGATGATAGGGAATCACTCAGACAGATAATTGCATTGGCCGCTATCTTAGCCCTGCACGAATGTGTTAGCACACAGTCACGTGTAAATACACCATCATAATACTTTCGGAAGATGTTCAAATGGTGGTTGTGCAGGAACCACGATGTTGTTGTTGTTTCGCACTTTCGCTGTTCATAACAGGAACATTTTCAGACGTGCAAGCAAAAGTTCATCGAGATCCCAATTAAAGTCCTTGCACTTTCTGTGTTTGCTACTGTCTTCCAAATTGTGTGTGACTTTTGAGTATGCAGTAAGTATGCAAAGAAATTGTTGCCATAAGTGACACCCTTAATCAACACTTTATCAACCACTAATAAGCAAGTTTTTCATTAGCCAATTAGCCAGCTTGACTATGCCAGCTTCACAGCTTCACGGTTGCCTCATAGCAGCCTAACTTGGCAATAAATGCGGTTTAAATAAAACAAACACAATAAAATAAACACATCTGCTATACGTTGAGCTAACAAACTTAAACTCCATCAAGCAAAGAGGTGAAAAATATCAATGAAAAATATATACATTTTAACAAAAAGCAACAAGAAAGAAAGAAAAATTAAATGTACGAAACAAAGAAAAAGAAAGAAAGAATGAACGAATGAATGAATGAATGAATGAATGAATGAATGAATGAATGAATGAAAGAGAAAGAAAGAAAACCTAAGGAATAAAAAGAAGGTAAGAGTAAAAAGTTAGAAAGAGTAAGATGAAAAGAAAGAAAGAAAGAAAGAAAAAAAAGAAAAACTAAGGAATAAAAAGAAGGTAAGAGTAAAGAGTTAGAAAGAATAAGATGAAAATAAAGAAAGAAAGAAAGAAAGAAAGAAAGAAAGAAAGAAAGAAAGAAAGAAAGAATGAATGAATGAAAGAGAAAGAAAGAAAAACTAAGGAATAAAAAGGTAAGAGTAAAAAAGTTAGAAAGAGTAAGAAGAAAGAGAAAAAGAAATATATGTATGAAAGGAAGAAAAGAAAAATGTAACGAAAGAAAGAAAGAAAGAAAGAAAGAAAGAAAGAAAGAAAGAAAAAGAAAGTATAAATAACAAAAAAGGAAATATACAAAAAACAGACAAAAAAGTAAGAAAGTGTAAGAAAGCACATATACGTTAAAAGAAAATAAGAAAAAAGAAAAGAAAAGAAAGAGAAAAGAAAAGAAAAGAAAAAGAAAAGAAAAGAAAAGAAAAAAAAAGAAAAAGTTTACATGACAGTTTACCCAACAGAATTTTCAAATTAAAACAGAAAACTTTTTTTGGCGTTTTGGCCGCTCATTCACACGAGTCACGACAATGGCGTTTTAGGGAATTGAAATCAAACTTTTGAAAACAAGTTTCAGTTGTTTTTGTCTCCATTTAAACTAAAAAAAATGCATATCTATGAAAGTTGTGACATCATGCGCATGCGATTTGTGTAATTTTCTTTACAAAGTGACATCGCCAACTACTGGCCTTGCATGCATAATACAGCATGTTGTACAGGTTTGTCAGTCATTTTGTCTTTGTAATGTGTTTTGCCTGGGGGTGAAAACACATTTTGCAACTGATGGTTCACAGACCATGTCTACAACATTTCCTAGAGGACCTGTAGTGGACAGAATATGATTCAGATGGTTTAGATCATGTAGTATGGACTGGGAGATGCTGTGACAGTGTGTCTACAAAGATTTACACAGTGGACGGTAGGTCAGAACCTGAATTGTTTTCTGTTCTTCCCTGACAACTCTCCGAGCTGTTATATCAGACAGTGACACGGTAAGAGTGCTCTCACAGGTACATCGGCAGTGCATGCCTCTGAAGACCAGAGAAAAACACAAATGCTGCAAAACTACAGCAAACTCATGACTGGCTCTATACTAGCTATGTATACTAGCTATACTGGTTCAGAGCCAGAGCCTAGTATTAAATCGGTTCTTTGTCTTTTGACACCCAAAGTGCCAACTCGGCAACTTTCAACACCCAAAGCACCAAAACATTACTGGTAGAAACAATTCTCCATGTAAACGCACCTTGTGAGTGCCAATGAATAGAATATAACTGCAGTAGCCTGTTAGATGATCTAACAAAACTTTTAGCTTCACGTTTTCCTAGTTGAATGCAGTAAATAGTCAATGAACATGATGAACTCTATACCTTACTTTTTTGTGTTATATTCATCAAGTAATCCATGAAAACGTGCATAATATAATTACTTTCCTTTATTTACAAGTATAGAAAAATCAATGAACTTTACAAAAAGATACATAAACATTTGTAAAACCAAATTGTAGTTGTGCATAGACTTACAGGAAATTTAGCAAAACTCCTTAAAAGCCTCAATAGACATCAGCAGAAACACTAACATCCTTGAATAATTTATGATCATGAATCAGAGCAAGGGTGTTTCTGACGGGACATTGCTTTCGATCGTACACAGACAAAATGGCTGATATTGTAATACGCGCATGTCAGTCAATAGCAGTGGGTGGGGCTACCGAAATATGACGTCATTTTACGGACAGGGTCCAAAGTGCTTGTTTTTTGAGCCTGGTTTGATTTTATGAAAATTAAAAAAACACTGGGTGTATTTTTATCATTATAAGATGGGTGTGTACAGACAATTCCAACATACATTTCTGTCCAAAGTCGATTTTGTATAATAGGTGCCCTTTAAAGTGTCATCTTAACACCAACCCGTTTCATGCTGCTTTGCTTTAGCCTGTGGAAAGGCAAACAGGTTCTTAGAAGGCTTGCCAGTCGAACCAACTCTGAACAGGCAATAGCTTTGGCTCTGAACTAGCACCCGGTTCATGATGGTGGAAAAGAGGTATTACATGACTCCTGTCACAAATCGCACACTCTAAACCCTCACGGTCTTCCCCTGAGTCCGCACTTTCGTGACATAATGCCATTGGACTAGTGGGGAGAATTTTGCTGCGTATCGAGGGTGCACAGCACTCGTGAGCACCCTTTCAAATGCTAAAATGATGAATGGGACCATGAGCACATGGCGGCCATTGTAAGTCCACAAGACCGAAAGTGCATAGGAAGTGTGCCATTTGGGACAGGGCCTCAGCCGAATGCACAAGCGCTCTTCTTCATCAGTGTTTGAGTGTGTGCTTAAAACATTTGATTAGAGTGCCATCCGCTGTTAAAAACTAACCTCAGAATAAGGAGTTGCCAGGTATCCCAAAAAAAAAAAAAAAAAAAAAAAACACCCAATTTCTACTAGCCCAAAACTAGACCAATCATGTTTTGGAGGAGGGTCCCCTAGTAAAAATTGCGTTCCGTGAAGTAAAATACACGTTTTTGGCGGGGTGCCCCTGGTAAAATTCATATTCCAGAGGCTAAAAATAACATTATTGGGATTAACCCACGGACATAAAAAACAACCAGAGGCAACAGTGTTAAAGTAGCCCAATTCCAGAGAGAATCAATTCCAGAAAGAATCAATTCCAAAGAGATCAATTCCAGAAAGAATCAGTTCCAGAGATAATCAATTCCAGAGAGAATCAGTTCCAGAGAGAATCAGTTCCAGAGAGAATCAGTTCCAGAGAGATCAATTCCAGAGAGAATCAGTTCCAGAGAGAATCAATTCCAGAAAGAATCAATTCCAAAGAGATCAATTCCAGAAAGAATCAGTTCCAGAGATAATCAATTCCAGAGAGAATCAGTTCCAGAGATAATCAATTCCAGAGAGAATCAGTTCCAGAGAGAATCACTTCCAGAGAATCACTTCCAGAGAGAATCAATTCCAGAGAGAATGAGTTCCAGAGAGAATCAATTCCAGAGAAATCAATTCCAGAGAGAATCACGATGCATTCAGAATTGATCCACAAATCGCAATACACTGATTTATCGCCACGGCCCTAATTTATTCATTTAGGTCAAAAATTAAAAAAATTTGTTTGTGCAAATATCTGTAAAGTTGCAAAGATTAAATTCTCAAACCCAAAGAGATATTGTTTACAAAAGTTAAGACTCAGTCACACCTTCCTAAAATGGCTCATTCAAACACGCCCCCACAAGTCTACATCATGGTGTGGGAAGATCTGCATAACACCGCCCAAATGTATATGCAAAGAATAAGGCGTAACTTTATTCTCGCTGTAGTATTGTTGCCGCCACATGTTGTGGAGACACTGCGTGTTTAGTTGTGAAAGCAAAATTACTTTGTTTGGCTTTCCAAATAAGTATACAACTAGAAATCAGTGGTTAAGTTCTATTTATAACACTGTTGAGTGTGTGCAGTGCATTTTACAGAAGATTGTTTCCTGAACCTGAGAGAGTAGCCTTCAATGCTGGCTGCGCACACTATAAAGTGGGGCAATTCCAACTTCGTAAGGACAGTCTGGCGCTTCTGATTCACAGCCTGTAAGTACACTTTCATATTTAAAGAATTTGCTACTGGCTAAATGCAAGTTTTGAGTGGTGTGTGTACAGTATGTGGAAAATAATGTGTTTTTTGAACCTCAAACCGCGTGAACACATTGCATTACACTAAATACACAGAATAATTTTTTTAGCAACATCAAATGACTCCTTTAAATTACTTTGGATGCTAAAATACATTTTTAAAACACAAACCAAAGCCAGTAAAACAGTTGTAAAACAG
The DNA here is from genome assembly GCF_022985175.1 of Labeo rohita. Lineage (NCBI taxonomy): Eukaryota > Metazoa > Chordata > Actinopteri > Cypriniformes > Cyprinidae > Labeo > Labeo rohita. The sequence goes on along the minus strand of NC_066889.1, from coordinate 20,390,368 downwards.
TTAAAAACATCATTGTTCAACTTTCAGTACAATAAAAGCGCAGGGCAGTTCTGAGAGAGATCCACAGATCTGCACCAGCAACATTTCTGTGGAAAACGTGTGAGTGTGACACTGTAAGTAGTTTTAAAATTGTTTTTAGGCTTTTCGATCTCACTTTCTCCCTTCACTCTGAAAGAAAGGTCAGCAAACAGCAATACGCCAAAGCCTAAGGCATTCTTTTGTTCAATCTGTGACATATCGGAGCCACACACAGAAACCTTACTGAACATAATTTTAGCAATTGAGCGAGCAGTGCACGAATCTAAAAAAACGACCAGTTGCAACCCCTAAATCAGATTCGCGGCTTTCTGAAAGATGCCACTGTGCTGGCATTCATTTTCTCTTTCTCTGCGCGTTGTGGGAGAGCTTTATCGTGACAGTAGGTCAGAGTTGTGTTGAGTGCTCCGACAATAAGAGAAGCGGGTGTGCTACAAAATAATGCTTCGCGTGGGCGGTGGGATGCAATTACCCAGAGTGCATCTCTCATCTAAATGTGTATCTACCTTGATAATTACGGGCTTAGGTAAGGCTTTAGTGCATCTTAAATTGTGCTCTGTAACCTCGCAGTGGCTCAGTGTTGACGAGTCGCAGAAACACAAACAATAACGCACCTCCATATACACAAGTGTTCTTTTAGCCTAGCGCTACATTAATTCACCCGCGCAAAACATCACCTCAAACTAGTGGCTCTCTTGTGCCGTGTTAAATTTAGACCAAAGAGTAGAGGTCGTTTGTAAAATCGTGCATTTTTTTCCAGAAATTAACATTTAGCCTCGACGATTCCCAGAACTGGTGGCACTTCATACTATTTTCCCCCATTGGGCCAATCATCTGAAATCATGTCATGATTACAGAGATAATTATTTTAATGGCCAAATGACTCAGCATGCCCACAGCAGCAGAGTACTAATGCATTTGGACACTCAAATGCAAAGCGTAAAGGAAGGACAGAAGGAACGAGGATGAAAAGGAGAAACAGCCATGTTCTCGACACCTTGCTGTTGAAAATGAAGGCTGGAAACAGCCCCCATCATCCTTCAGGCTGGAAAAGCACTCCCTTCCAAGAAATGGCACAAATAGAGGTGAACGTGCGTTAAATCTTGCAGCCAGTCTCCATTTCAGCCCACTCCTATACTGCAGTGGGCCAAGACCGTGGAGGTTAAAAAGCTCTTCGCAGGAAAAGAGAGGAGGGGAGCGCGAGGATGGGAGGAAAGGAGGCAAAGTGAATGTGAGCCACAGCAGGAGGATTTGGAGCTTTGTTGAGGAAGCCCAGGGCACGGCTGGTACCAGCTGGGTCTGACTCATCTTCACTGGGGAAAAGAAGCTTTCAGTTGTGTCTGGCCTGCATTCCCCTTAAATGGAGATCATGTGGGATGTAATGGTAAAGTGAGGGAGTCTATCTGAAATGAAAGTGCCGTAAACCCTCACCTACTGCCATGAAAAAGGAAGTGACAGAATATAGAGCAGAGGTTCTCAAACGGTGGTCCAGGAAAGCCTAAAAATGGATGAGTAGAATATAAACCAAAAATAAAATAAATAAATCTTCAAGTTACTTAAAAAATTAGAAATATATTAAAATATAAAATATAAAATATAATATAAAATATAAAATATAAACAAATAAGTAAATAAATATTCCCTTAAGATTCCCTTAAGTTTATTAAATAATTTATAATTTATTTTTATTTCTGAAAAATAAAAATATATTAAAATTTCAAATATAATCTAAAAAATAAAATATAAACAAATAAGTAATAAATAAATAAATATTCCCTAAAATGTATTTTAAATAATTAAAATATATTATAATATCTAAATATAAAAGATCTGAAATATAGATAAATAAAAACATTTGATTAAAAAAATTAGAACTATATTAAAATATCAAATTTAGAATAAAATATAAAATATAAACAAATAATTACTGAATAAATAAATAAATATTCCCTCAAATTTATTTTAAAAATTAGCAATATATTAAGCAAAGCTAAAATCATGACAAAACGACTTATAAAACAACTTATAAAATTGAATTTAATATTACCTCAAATCTAAAAAATATTTATAAAAAAATAAACAATGTAAATATTTCTTATTATGATAAAACACAATGTATAACAATGAATTAACTAATTGCTACAGGTATATAAAAATAAATTTGAATACTTCTATTTTTATTATTATTAAAACATTTATAATTATACATTTCTTAATATATAAAAATATGAAATATACATAAATGAATTATTTAATAAATACATAAATACATTTATATTCACTCAAATGTATTTTAAAAAATTAAATGTATTAAAATATCAAATCAAAGCAGCTTATAACAATTAATTAACAATTTAAGGTGTATAAAAATAATAGATATTTCAATACTTTTCTTTAATACAGATATAAATCATTATGATGACTTTATTATTATTAAAACATACTGATATATTTCTTAATACATAAATATATTAAATACTGAAAGTATAGTATTTATTTAATATATTGTTATCATCATACATTTCCTAATACATAAAAATATTAAATATACAAAAATGCATTATTTGATTAAAACAAAATACCAACATTGCATGAATAAACTGATTAAATCTCATAACAATTAATTAAACAACGGTGTATAGGTATAAGTATCGAAATATTTATTATTTATAACTTTTATTTATTTAATATATTGTTATAATTAGCATCATCAATCATTTAAATATATACATGACTATTATTTGACAAATGGCACCAATATTAAATAAATTAATTAATTAGCTCATAACAATAAATGAACTAATTGCGTTAAAATAAACGGGTTGTTCATAGTTAAAATTAGCAATCTAGTTCATTTAATAAATTAAGGTTTTTTTCAGCAGGGTTTGCACATTATTTGTAACTGAGGTAGTTGAGGTTGTTAGGTGGTCCATATATAGCAGTTGCAAACCGCTTTTCTAGATTTATAGGGTGTGCCATGAGAAAAGAGCAAATGGAGGTGAAGTGAGCAAGTGGGATGTGAACTGCTCTTGTTACTGGTGCTCCATTACTATAACGTTACCGTAATATTAAAGTGCTACTCGGTGACGCTGTGTGACTAATACCACGCTGTTAAATCTTGGTCGGTAGCCAAGATTGAGCGATTCCCCGTCAATGACCATATTGCTATCGTTGGGTCTTCAAACACGTTGCGTTAATGGTAAACACGTTAAAAGCCATGTTTAATCCCAAGCGCGAAAGCCCCCACTGATGCCAGCATCATTTGCATCCTTCCGTCCTGACGCCCCTCCATGTGTTCATTATCAGATTGCCTGCCAGCTCCGGAACACCTGAAATGATCTATGATTGCTCCTCATATGAATCACAGGAACATTTCCGGGCCGACGTATATCCACAGTCGCCCATCCACATTAATGTGTCTCAACCTGGAGCTGTGAAGACACCCGGCGAGATCATTAGTGCGCCTCCAGCAGCGCTCATCAGAAGCTATCAGTAAGACTCCTGCGAGGGAAAAACACATTCATATTCAGTGTCATGGACATCCACCACTTCCAGGGGTGCAAGTGCTACCACCTAATTGTACTCTCAAGTTAAAGTATGAATATGGGGTCACAATTTGACTTCATTAAAAGTCTAACTAGTTCAACTCTTTAATTGTACTCACACAAGTAAACTCTTTATTAGCTTTTCAAATTGACTGATGAAATCAAGACATTGAGTTAAGGGTTATTATAGTTAACTAAAACCATAAAAAAAAATCAGTTGTTTTAAATAAAAAAACTAACTGAAATTAAAATAATAAAAAAAATTACAATTATTTTATTAATTTTATATACACAAATAAATGTACATAAACACATTATTTGATAAAAAAAATAAATCCATAATGAATAAATTTATTAACTGTGTATAGATGTATTGAAATATTTATTAATAATCATTTAAAAAAAATATTATTATTCAGTTGTAATTAGTATTTTTTATATTTATTCATAATAAAATTATTCATGTATTAATGCATTCATATATTAAATATGCATATAAATGTATTATTTAAATGTATATTTATTTCTTAATGTATTTATTTATTTTAATTAGAGAAATATATAAAACATCAAATGTAAAATTCTGACAAAACACAATCTATTATAAATATTTATAAACATATGAAAATATTGAATATTTATTATTATGCCAAAACACAACATGAATTAACTAATTGTTAAAGGTATAACATTTATTATTATTATCATTAAAATGTTAATTGATATCCAAGGATGCAAAGATAAATTTAAAAAGTATAAATGAATGAAACATTGAATTAACCAAATGTTAAAGGTATATAACAATAACAAATATTTCAGTGTATGCATATATATGTGCAAAAATGTATTATTTGACAAAAAGCACCAACATTAAATGAATAAACATATTAATGAACTCAATAACAAGTATAAGTATCAAAATATTTATTATTTGTAGAAATTTTATTTATTATTATTATTATTATTATTATTATTATAAAAATAATTATTAAATGTAAATTAAAGGGAAACAAGCATCTTTTGAAGGTCTAGGATATATTCAATATATGCATAAATGTATTTGACAAAAATCACCAACATTAAATGAATAAACTAACTGTATCAATTAATTGTATAAATTTAATATGTTATTATATTACAAATAATTCTTAAATTAAAATTTTTGAAGGTCTATAGGGGGGAAAAAATGTTTTTACTAGTGCTCAAGTCAAGCAATTATATCCCAAAATAATAGATCAGTAATGAAGAACAATTACTCATGTACTTCACTGCTCTCTCTTTTCCTCTCCTTGAGACATTTCTGAGATTTCAAGCTCCAGTTGCACATCAGTGCAGTTTAAGATGGAAGCAAAAAAAGAGGTGGTACACAGCTGTACCGGGACACAACTGAGGCTGGTGGGCGACTGGCGATATCTGGAGGGCAGACAGGACAAATTATGGCAAAAACATTTCCTCAAGATACTATATGGAGTTTCTTGATACACTCACAGGGGTTGTATTTGATTAAGCGAACATGATGGTAACCTGCAGTGGTCTGGCTATATGGGAATTACAGTCCACAGTGAGACATAAGCCAAATGAACTCTCCGCTGAAGGAAAACAATGGCACATTTTGCCAGCAGAAGGTCAAGTTTGTTATTACAGATTTGATTTTCTCTGTGCGATACCTGAAAAAGACCCATGACCTATTACAGGACACAGCACCTGGTCTACAGTTCAACAGCATGTGTAGATGGCAATGTAGTCTCATACTGAGGCTTACCGCTGTTATTACTAATATTAATACATGAGAACGAAGGGATTAAAGCTATTTTATTTAATAAAAGTACTTGAATAATTCTTAAAGCATTTAACTGTTCCAATATTAAAGGTGGAATATACTGTATTTAGTATTATCGTGTGGAGTCATTCAATAGTTCATTGCTGGTTCACCTAATAAGTAGGAATAGAAGAATATTATGGTTTGGAAATATGGAAAATAAAGCAAATAAATAACATTTTGTTGTATGCAAATAATATATTGCATAATATATGAATACAATAATCTCAATATATAACTAGTGTCAGAAATGTATTTGTCTGAAAAAGAAAAACTTTGATATGATAAGAAATTTGATATGATGAATTAAAAAGAATCAAACTGTATTTTCTACTGTATTTTCAGCATATACATGTATATATGCTGTGTGTATTTTACTATATATATATATATATATATATATAGATATATACACACACACACACACACACACATACATATATACACACATATATACATATAAATATATATATATATATATATATATATATATATGCATACATGTATATATATATATATATATATATATATATATATATGCATACATGTATATATGCATATATATATATATTTTTTTTTTTTGCAATATATATTTTTGCTATACATCTATTTATCTATATAACTAGATATATGTGTATGCATGTGTGTGTGTATATATATATATATTTTTTTTATCTATATATCTATCTGTGTGTGTGTGTGTGTGTATTTTATTTTTGCTATATGTCTACATAACTATCTATGTATCTGTTTATCTATCAGTTTTTTTCAGCTATATGTATTTTATTGCTATATATCTGTTTATCTATATATCTATCGTCTATGTGTGTATTTTTATTTTGTTGTTTTTTGGCTATATATTTTTGCTATATAGATCTATTAGGGCTGTCAGTCTATTCTAATTTTAATCTAATTAATTACATGATGTTTTGATTAATTAATTTAATTAATCGCAAAATTAATTTGACTGTGAAAATACCCACAAAAGATTTTATTTTTGATTTTATTTTTGAAGCTATATTTTTGATTACTGAGAAAGTATCACGTAGACATTGCAAATTGTAGCTTTAGAAAGAAATTTTTATTTGATTTTACACAAAATGTATTACTCATAAACATTTGGGCTTGCAACAGCTTATTGTAAACTATGGAACATATAAGAAGATAATTTGAGAAACATCTCAGTATTTTTGTTCATACAAAGAAAGTCATTGGTAACCAAAACATCTTTTTGTTACCAACAGTCAAAATTTCTTCTTTTATGTTCCACAAAAGAAAGGTTTGAAACGACATGAGGGTGGGTAAATGATGACAGAATTAACATTTTTTGGGTTAACCATCCCTTTGATGTTTTTATTTTTATTATTTTTATTTATTTTATTCTTTAATTAAATGATACTCTAAATAAAACACTAAATCTGCCAGCAGGTGGTGGTAAATGTCTTTATGAGTCATTCATTCATTCTTTTGATTTGTCAAATCAAATCAAACGTCTGATTCATTCAGGAATGAAGTAAATGGCTCTCTTTATGAATGGACCTTTGAATCAATGGTTCACATGATTCGTTCAAAACGCGGATTCATTCAAAAACACAGCTGTGTTGCTCGGAGACGCATGACAATTCTACTATTGCTTCAAAGGTAATATGTTCTCTGCAAAACTGAGCAAAAACACATAATATTGTGTTTAAAATATAACACAATATCAACTTATTATTTACTGAACTGTTGTTTAAAAGCTTGTGAGAGTTCGGGACAGTCTCGGGACAAATCAGCACTCGTGTCATATTGCTCTTGCTGCCTCTGTGATATCATGTGATATGTATAAATATATGAGACAAAACACATACAGGGCCTTTTTTGTGCACCAATATCTTGAATTTTAGGGCATAACTGCATTTATGGAGTTGTTGCCCTGCACCATATTTATCAACAGTCCACTATATAAAATATAAGATGACATATAGGTCTGGGGGCGGAGCCGGTGCGTTAACTGCGTTAAAATATTTAAATTGCGTACATTTTTCATAACTAATTACTTAAGTTAATGGGTTAAACTGTCAGCCCCAGTATCTATTCATATATATCTTTATCAATTTGTGTATTTATGGTATTTATCATGTTATGGGGACCAAATGTCCCCACAAGGACAGTAATACCAGTAAATTTTGACCTTGTGGGGACATTTTTTAGGTCCCCATGAGGAAACAGGCTTACAGACTGCGCACAGTCTCCTGTGAGGGTTAGGTTTAGGTATAAGGTAGGTGTAGGGCGATAGAAAATACGGTTTGTACAGTATAAAAACCATTACGCCTATGGAATGTCCCCATATAACATGGAAACACAACGTGTGTGTGTGTGAGAGTGTTTATTTATTTATTAATAGAGGAATAGGTCTATTCAGAACAGTCATTCCAAGTCAACATCCTGTGATGCGCAGCACATCTGAATTAAATTCACACTCTGAAGCGAAAGTGAGCCAATTCTTAAATTCACGCTGCATTCCAATCAAGTCTCTCGCATGACTTTCAAGGTCAGACCACACAGTTGTTTCTCAATGGCTTATGGCTTAAAACCCAATCCGTCAGCTGTCCACATTTTCTCAGTAGCTACAAAATTGATGTACAGAGGCAGCCATGTTCCTAAATGGCTGGGAGATGATAGAATGCCAACTAACGCTAACATGCTACATGCTCCTCCATCGCGGCAGAAATGATGTACACTCAAAATCCTGCAGTCCAATTACTGTCACAGGGGCTCTTCTCAAGATGAATGTCCCCATAGTGGGTCATATCTTTCTCCCTCTCTCTCACTTTTCCTTCACACACCTAAAGAGAGGGAAGGCTGATTTCATTGAGTTGTAATGTGACAGACAGACGGCTACGGAAGCCTTTAAGAGCCCTTAAGAGGTGAAGGCACAGGCTAAGAGGACAGCACCCAAGAGCCTAATAACGTAGCCTAAGGATGAGAGGCTAACTGATTGTCCCATTAACACTGCCTATTAGCCAGCCCTCTTGACATCCCGCCGTTCTAGAAGGCCTATCGCACGGGATTACGGCCCTCCTCAGTTGACTACATTAGTCTTGCCCCAGAGGGACAGGTAGAACCAAAATCGTGCTGAAGGCAAACTGTCATCTATTATTAGCCATCAATTATAACAAGGCCATTGGACCTTCAGAATTCCCTGTACCCATCCTTATCCACAGGCTGAGTGGAGAGGCTGTGTGTCAGCCCTTAATTTTAGCCAGAGCCCCATGAGAGCAGACACGGTCACCTCCTCGAATTTCCTGCTAGTTGCTTGGCAGCTATCTCGTTCAGAGACGTAACCTCAGTCCATAGCGGCGGCTAAATGTTATCTCAAGACAGAACACTAGTGACCCTACAGACCCAAAGGAAGCCATCAAGTCAATTCAACAATTTATTCTGTCTTATCTATCTATCCAACTATCTGTGAATGACAGCTCTCTATCCTTTTTTTTCAGACATTTTTTAAAGATTTCTTAAAAGGGTGTTAAAGAGATAGTTGACCCAAAAATGAAAATAATCCTAGGATTTACTCACCCTCAAGCCATCTGAAGTTTGACTTTCTTCTTTCAGACGAATACAGTTGGAGTTATATTACAAAAATCTCCTGGCTCTTCTAAGTTTTATAATGTTAGTGAATGGGAGATTTTGAAGCACAATAAAGTGCATCCATCCGTCATAAAAAGTACTCCACAGGGTTTAGGGGGGTTTCAGTGTATGTCGTAGGCAAACATGGTGACGAATGCGGAAGTGCAGAGGAGAGAGCAAGACAAAACACCGGTCATGAATTAGAAGTACAAAACAAGAATTTGTAAAGAAAAATGTTGGAGGATTTTGATATAAGCCAAGCAGAAACTGGATTTCCTTTGCTGTAAACAAAACTTGGTTCTTGCAAGACTAGCATATTCGCACCGGAGCTATGTTAACGTGCTACATCCTATTATGGTTTCTAAAGTTTTAAATATGGATACTACTCTTACACAAACACATCGATTCACTTCAGAAGGCCTTTATTCACTTCCCGGAGCCATGTGGAGCACTTCTTATGATGGATACACTTTACTGTGCTTCAAAATCTCAACAGCCATTCACTGCCATTTTTAATGTAACTCCAATTGTTTTCGTCTTAAAGAAGAAAAGTCGGCTTAAATAAATCATAGGAGTAAATCACAGGGTAATTTTAATTTTTTTGCAAGTTTTTTTTAAAGTCTCTTATGCTCATCAACACTGCATTTATTTGATCAAAAATACAGAAATAAAACAATAATATGGCAAAATGTTATTACAATATAAAATTATGATTTTTATTTCAATATACACTACCGTTCAAAAGTTTGGGGTCAGTACATTTTTATTGTTTCTTTTTTTTTTTTTTTTTTTTTTTAAGAAATTAATACTTTTATTCACCAAGGATGTATTAAGTTAATAATTAAAAGTTTATTAAAAGTTAATAATAAATAATTTACATTGTTATAAAATATTTATATTTTGAATAAACACTGTACTTTTTAAACTTGTTATTCATGAAAGAATCCTGAAAAAAAGAAAAAAAAAATATTTGGCAGCACAACTGTTGATATTATCCAACACTGATCATTCTAATAATAAATCTGCATATTAGAATGATTTCTGAAGGATCATTTGACACTTAAGACTGGAGTAACAGCTGATAAAAATTCAGCATTTCATCACAGGAATAAATTCTATTTTAAAGTATGTTAAAATAAAAAACATTATTTTATATTGTAAAAACATTTTGCAATATTACTGTTTTTTTTTCTATATTTTTAATCAAATAAATGCAGCCTTGATGAGCATAAGAGACTTCTTTAAAGACTATTACAAGTCTTACTGACCCCAAACTTTTGAATGGTAGTGTACTTTAAAGTATAACTTATTCTTGTGATGCAAATCTGAATTTTCATCAGCTGTTAATCCAGTCTTAAGTGTCACAAGATCCTTCAGAAAACATTCTAATATGCAGATTTATTATTAGAATTATCAGTGTGATTCCTGTGAACCTGTGATTCTTTTTTTCAGTATTCTTTGATGAATAACAAGTTAAAAGGAACAACATTTCTTCAAAATATAAATCTTTTCTAACAATGTAAATATATGCTAATCTATCACTTTTTATTAATTTTACGCATCCTTGGTGAATAAAAGTATTAACTAAAAAAGAAAGAATAAAAATTTACTGACCCCAAACTTTTTGAACAGTAGGGTATATTGTTAGAAAAGATCTCCATTTTAAATAAATGCTGTTATTTTAAACTTTTATTTCAAAGAATCCTGAAAAAAGTACCACAGGTTCAAAAAAAAAAAAAAAAAAAAATAAAAATATATATATATATATATATATATATATATATATATATTTATATATAGTTTTTTTTTTTTTTTTTTTTAAGCAACACAACTGTTTCCAGCAATGATAATAAATCAGTATACTAATATGATTTCTGAAGGATCATGTGATACTAAATACTAGAGTAATGATGCTGAAAAATTCAGGTTTGATAACAGAAATAAATTTGATTTTAATGTGTATTAAAATAGACGAACATGGTTTTACATAGTAATAATATTTCACAATATAACATTTTTCTGTATTTTTGATCAAATAAATGCAGCCTTGATGAGCATTAGAAACTTATTTAACATACATTTCTGTTCATTTTTGCCAGTTTGACTGGTTCTACAATAAATCATTTACCTTAGCACTTTATAATATTATTAATAATAATAATAATAATAATACACATTTTTCAGCCGTGTGATGATGCTTTTTCTCTAAAATGGCTTAAAAGGGTGTTAAGGTTTTATTATTATTATTATTATTATTGTTATGTATTTATATTCCTTAAAGGTATATTTTATCCAAAAGTGGAAATTCTGTCATCATTTACTCATATTGTTCTAAACCCATAAAACGTAATCTGCAGAGGTTTAAAGGCTAAATATCTTAATTTTGAAGATTAAGATAAATAAAAAAAAAATAAATAAATAAATAAATATGAAAATTTGTACAGCTAAAAATAGCTGGGCGCGGATGAGACCAGAAGCCTAACCCATTAAATTTACAAATGGCTGCGCCCATTCTTACAGAAAGAAAAAGGTGGATAACCTTCAGAAGTTTTGGTTGCCTGGACGTTTAGTGGAAGGACAGAAATCTCTCAGATTTCATTAAAAACAACTCAATTTGTGCTTTGAAGATTAATCAAAGAGTTTGGAACGACAGTAAATGATGACAGAATTTAAATTTTCGGGTGAACTATCCCTTCAAAACTCTATTAAACCATTTACCATAAGCCAATTTGAGATCAAACACAGTTGCAGGACCCCCACAGTACCAATCCACTGCTGGCAGTCCAGCCCAGTTCACAAAAGAATGATTTATTCTTCAACCAGACACTTTTCATGCAATTCAAAGTGATGGGAATCTGCTGACACACTCAATATAGAAAACTTAACTGCCCTAATTAAAATTACCATGTTATTCACAACGCTGCTTAATTTTTTATCACTTAACTGTATTATCATTGTTGCAACTGTATTGCACCTTACTGCACGTCTGAAGATGTCCTGAGCTAAAGCAGGAAGCAGACAGGGAGAAACAAAGTGAGAAACGATCCTAAAAAGAATATTACAGACAAAAAGACAGCGATAAGCAACGGAGGAAGTTTAGAAGAGGGAGAGATAAAGAGAAGAGAGGAGAGAGATCAGATGTTGGATCTTACAGTGGGAGCATGCTGAGACAAAGGGAGAGAGAGATAGAGTGGATCTATACAGCCCAGATCAAATGATGCAGATTTGAGAGAGAGGGAATTCAAGTGGAGATAAAATGACAACACAAGCTTTTTCCATCGACCTTGGGCATGGAAGCCAGGCCATGAGTGGGCAAAAGGAACTAACGTGTCACATAGTATGTGATAAGACATTTTGAGTGTAATCGGACCCCACACGCAAAGCACTCTGTAGGTCAAAAAGTAAGCCAGGCTTGGTTAAGACTCCAGAACTATTAGTGACAGAATAAAACGACCTAGAAATCAGCTGTTTAGGGCCTTCAAATCTCCTTTTGCTTACTATACATATAAAGTGAATCACACATATGCATGTTCATATCTTTGTCACAGTACAACACCTTTACCAGTAAGGTTTTTCTTGGTCCCAAAATATATGACAATCAAAAATGCATTAAGTATTCATGCAGCAACAATTCATCTGAACAGAACACAAAAAAATGTAAAATTAAGTAAATACTTAAACAGAAAATTGCTGCTCCATTAACTCAAGTAGTTATTTAATAACATTTGTTTTTTTTAGAGCCTCTTAATTAAAACTGCCATGAACAAACAGTGTATTTCTCAGATCTGCAATGTTAGTACAAGCATTTTTAACAAATGAATCTAAATTGTGATTGGAGTTTTTCTGACAAATACTTTTCTTTTACTTACAGTGATAGAAGAACTATTTAATCATACTGAACAAAACCAATTTTTTGAAAAAAGGTGTGACACGATAGTTATCTCTATCGTGGTTGATCGCGCCTTGTTGTTATTTGCGCGAGTGATGCAGAAAACATTCCGCGAGTAATCTAGAGCAAGTGATGCAATGCACAGTATTATTAATATCTAAGATTTGTAATAAACACCACTGCTCAACAAGGGATTTTTAATGCGTTTGTCTCGCATGCCAAGGCTCCGTTTACTATTTTAATACATTTTAACTTTAAACTTCAGTGTCTTTAGTGCCACATGGTCCTTTAGAAATCATTCTATTTGTGTTCAAGAACATTTCCCATAAGAAATATATTTATATCAATGTTGAAAACAGTTGTGCATCTTAAAGGGGTCATCAGATGCCCATTTTCCACAAGTTGATATGATTCTTTAAGGTCTTAATAAATAGTCTATAATATACTTTGGTTAAAAAATCTCGATGGTAGTGTAAAACAACACCCTTTTTACCTTGCCAAAATCAGCTCTGCAAAAATCATCCTGTTTTGGTCAAGGTT